>NW_026854005.1:0-7138 GCF_026571515.1 Ruditapes philippinarum
ATAGAAATACCCTGAAGAGCGCGATTTATTGACGGAAAAGGTTATTTAGATTCTAATTTGAAAATGTTTGCATTGCGAAATTCTCCAGTTCGCTAATTCATTGTACAAATCGCGACTAATTAATAATCAAGCACCCTCATACCGATCGGAATGATCGGCTTTTATTATGAACAACTATAAATGGCTCGAGAAGTTGCTGTCGCCCTTTCACAAAATCTGATTTCATTACATAAAAGGCGCCGCGCTTCGGCGCGGACGCCAATGAGTGTCACGTGACCTATTATGAGTTTGCGGCCCGGGGCCGAGAACTAGTTATCAGCCCGCAGAACATGTGCACGTGCACAAACTGAAACAGTGACGTCATATTTTACGTCATCAAACAGTTAACTGTAAAAGTGAAAGTAGGTTATCAGCACGAATCGCTTTATTTTATTATGAGAGCTTACAGTAAGCGTATTTCGTACAAACACATTTTTGTTACTATTGAAATTTGAAGAAATAATACGACAAATTCATTTCGAAAAAAATGAAAATAAAACTTGCTTCTAGATTCTACTGCTTTGAAAACATCTCTGTACAGAACAGTAGTAGTGTAGACTTGTTAATTGGCTTTCATTCTAAACCTGTTTTTTTTTAAAGAATATTTGAAATGCTTTGTGTATATTGTAAAATATAACATGTATATACATGTATATATTCTGAGAAATAAATTATGTTTAAACTAAATGTTGAATTCAGCATAAGCCGGTGCTAGGTGGGGTGGACGGTAACTTGCACTTTCCATTACCTCCATGATCAGACTCAATCAAACAGAGCCTGCAACAATTACAATTTTGTCGTTTTGTGCGTTCTTTAGGGAATCCGTTTTTCTCTATTTTAACGTTAATAGTCCATTTTGTTTACATTTCAGAGGTTACACAATAAAACAGAAAACAGTGCAATACCTGATGGGAAAATAATTTACTGAAAGTTTGTAAAATGGTGGACAGATCATGTTTTACATTTTTTAAGAAATAAAATACATGTAGTCATAGCATGTACTAAATGTATTGTGGGATAATGCTATACACAGGCGATGATGCGCTTAAATCTTACATATTAAATTTAAAGTGTTCTGTCATGTACAATGTATATATATATATATATATATATATATATATATATATATATATATATATATATATATATATATATATATATATATATATATATATATATATATATATAATTAAATCTTTTATTGTTGCGGGCGGCGTGGTCGAGTGGTTCACGTGTCGGACAAGTAACCTAAGGATTACTGGCCGCGAGGAGTTTACCCCGTCAGGGTAAAGCCGTTGTTTCCTTGGGCAAAACACTTTACACTCACTGCCCACTACTGGTTGGTTCCATAGTGTTTCAATAAGCTTATAGCTTCCAACACAATCAAACTAAAAGAAATCAGTATAAAGTAAAAACTTTGATTATTGGAATAATAAAGAAGAAAATCATTACAAAAAAGCACATTTTATCGTCGATTATTTTATTTCACACGTAGTGTATATACTTTGGCCAAAATTGACATAAAATAAATGGTAAAATTTTATAAAAAAATTAATCTGAAAATGTCATACACTTCATTTGTTAAATTTGCTTTAACATGATTTTATAACACTACAAACAAACAAACAAACAATAATAATTAAAAAGCTAGTTTCTGTAATAAGAATGCTTAAACAATCATTATGTGAACATTGAATCAAGTCCAGAGTATGTGAAAGCAACACACTGTTTGTTTCAAGCATGCACTCAATGTTTTAATGGGTAAATTGCTATATTAGGCCTTGTAACACCGCACTTTGGGGTCAAACGCACTTTGGGGTCCGACCCCAAAGTGCGTTACGTACTTTGGGGTCCGACCCCAGAGTGCGTTACGCACTTTGGGGTCCAATTTCGACCCCAAAGTGCGTTAAACAGGTACATATGCATTTTTTAACATCAGGCAAACGACCGCACTTTGGGGTCATAGAAAATTAATGTTCATTATGTTTTAAATAATATATTGTAGTCAAAGCCAATGGTAAACAAAAAATCAAGATATTAAATGTCACAAACATGTTTTGACTTCTTTTATGACAAATAATTTCACATTTATCGCTACTTTATTCAGGTGACAAGCATCTTACATTTCTCAGATACCATTATTTTAACATTATAAAATTCATGTTTGCTCTTTCTAAAGAAGTATGTAAGATTTCCCATAAAAAAACCTCTGGCGAACGGTTGTTACGGAGCTTACAAAAACCCTTAAGTTTGTTGATAAGCTTAATAATGTATTTGTAAAAATCACTATTTATAGTCCGATCGAAAAACTTGATGTTTCACCAGAACATTGCAATAGAGTATATTTATAGTTCTTTGGAAAAAAATATTAACTGCATTTTATTTCATTCCCAACATATTTAAAATGGGGCTCAATATGGCACCAAAAGTTATCAAGTAAATGACCGACAGAACGGGATATTTTTCGCAGCATCTTTTAATTCTAGGAATACACAATTTCTGTACTAGAGTATTTTGAACGGTGGCATAAAAGTGACATTTGTAATTTTTTTGATACTTTTTTTTTGTTTTTCGTACATATTTTTTGTTTGTTTGTCGTACATATTTTTTTTTAGTTTTGAATACATACTTTTTTTAGTTTTGCATACAAATTCTTTTTTAGTTTGCATACATATTTTATTTTAGTTTTGCATACATATTCTTTTTTAGTTTGCATACATATTTTATTTTAGTTTTTTTGTACATATTTTATTTTTGTTTTTTCATACATATTTTTACATGACGCCATTTGCAAAGTAGAGGTTTGGATAATCACACCATTTGTAAAACACCATTTTCAAACAATTCACCATCTGTAAATTACAGTACCCCAAATGCAATTTGCAAATGCAATTTGCAAATACCAACATTTTTATTTTGGAGGTATCAAAAAATAACAACACTTTAGTATATATATATAAATATATAGTCCGCGGTAACCCAAAGAAAGGTTCTGCATATGGTCAGGATGTGGTAAACATTTGTCACAAGGTGCCTTAAAATCCTTCATGGGGTTTGGAGATAAGGAGCGGACATGAAACCAAAGTCTTTATCCTTTGACCTGAAGATGTGACCCCGACCTTGAGCCGGCACACCTGGCATATAAGTTCTGCACATTATTTAGATGTGCTAAAGAATTGACCTAAGTTTCATAATTCTCAATTCTCAGTGGGTGGGGTTGAGTGGTGCATATTCATGGAATAATAACTGATCACCAATCAACAGCCCTTTCTAAATTAACACTTATATAATACATGTAGTATATAATAATAAAAAACAATAATTATATAAAATCAAATCATATAAAAACAAGAAACATGGCAATGCCATGAAACCAGGTTTTCAATTATCACCATTGTAGATAAATATGATGTAGTTAAAATACAAATACAAGCAACAAACAATGTAACTATGTGCAATGTAAATCATGATTAATGAATTTTCTATTTTTAATAACTGTAACCTTGACCCTAGGAGGCCAAAAAGCCATCCCAAGTGAGGTCTTCATAAAAACTTGCTTTACCACAAATTTCATAAAAATATCTTATTTCCAAACAAGTTATTGACCGGAAACCTATTTTCTATTTTTAGTAACAGTGACCTGACTGGAAACAGATTTTCTATTTTTAGCAACAATGACCTTGACTTTGACTCTACAGGACCCAAAAGCAAGCAGATTAGCTGACAGGCATGCAACAACCTATATAGTTTCTGCTTTATAACTAAATAAAGTTTGTTGTGATTAATAGGATATATTAAACAAATAATTAAATTTTATGGAGAAACAAAGGGCTATATTAAGGTAAAAGGTAAAAACTTATCCAATCATAAAACCCTGACAATACACAGCAGGGCACTTGAAGATAAAGCTAATCTGTGAAAATTTGAACAAAATCCTTTGTGAAATGTAGAAGCAGTTGGGCAACAGAAGAAATTGTTCACTATATACTCTATATAAGGACAAAAACAAAGGGTCATAATTAGGTAAAAAAATATCCAATCACAAAAACCCAAGAATATGCATCAGGGCACTAGATGACAAAGCTTCTGTGAAAGTTTGAACAAAATCCCTTGAGAAATGTAAGAGGAGTTGCGCACAGAAGAAATTGTTCACTATATATTCTGTATAAGGAAAAAAAACAAAGGGCCATAATTAGGTCAAAAATTATCCAATCACAAAACCCCAACAGTATGCCTCAGGACACTTGATGACAAAGCTTCTGTGAAAGTTTGAACAAAATCCTTTGAGAAATGTAGGAGGAGATGCGCACAGAAGAAATTGTTCACTATATATTCTGTATAAGGAAAAAAAAACAAAGGGCCATAATTAGGTCAAAAATTATCCAATCACAAAACCCCAACAGTATGCATCAGGACACTTGATGACACAGCTTCTGTAAAAGTTTGAACAAAATCCTTTGAGAAATTTAGGAGAAGTTGCATACAGAAGAAATTGTTCACTATATATTCTATATAAGGGAAAAAACAAAGGGCCATAATTAGGTCAAATGTTATCCAATCACAAAACCCTGACAATATATGCACCAGGGCACTTGATGACAAAGCTTCTGTGAAAGTTTGGTCAAAATCCGTTGAGAAATGTAGGAGGAGTTGCGCACAGAAGAAATTGTTTACGCCCGCCCGCCCGCCCGCCCGTCCGCCCGCCCGACGACATACCTCAATCTAATAACCAGATTTTTCCTTAGGAAAACCTGGTTAAAAATGGGCCGAAAATGGTCGGCCGAAACCAGACTTGCACGGCCAAAAACGACTGGGCCGATTCCAAAAATGGGCCGAAATGTGACCAAACACTGTGCTAGTTTTATACTCACCTATGGGCTGTTATGAGATTTGAAGGCTGTTTTGATTGGCTAAAATATGTATGAAAAACAAAAATAAAATATGTACGAAAAACAAAAATAAAATATGAATGCAAAACTAAAAAAATATGTATGCAAAACTGAAAAAATATGTATGCAAAACTAAAATAAAATATGTATACAAAACTAAAAACAAACAAAAAATGCAAATGTCACTTTTATGCCACCGTAATTTTGTTATATGAACACAATTTTTAGATATTTCAAGTGGTAAAATTAATGAAACTTTTATCACTTAAGCATCATAAAGTATTGACCGCCATCTTGAACTCCACCTCAAATATTCCGATGTCGCAGATAGAAAATAAGTCAGTACTCAGTATTTAAGCAGAACTCAGATGACACCTTTAGACCTCTTGAACCCAAAGTGCGTTGATATGTAGCATATTAACGCACTTTGGGGTCAATTTCTCGATTTTAACCCCAAAGTGCGTTGGACCCCAAAGTGCGGTGCGAAGTTTAACGCACTTTGGGGTTGGACCCCAAAGTGCGTTTGACCCCAAAGTGCGGTGTTACAAGGCCTTTTGTAATTGGTCGAGTATCTTCTGTTGTTGTAGTTGCTTTTATCAAAATAGTATAGAAGAATTTAGCTAGTCTCGAAGATAGCCTTTTTTTGTTTTGTTATCTATAAAAGTGTATGTAATACAGTACATTTAACAAATACAGACATTTGAGACGTGTCTTGACAAAACCAACACAGTGCGTTTGCGACCAGCATGGATCCAGACCAGCCTGCGCATCCGCGCAGTCTGATCAGGATCCATGCTGTTGGCTTACAGACCCTATAATAAGTAGAGAAACTGATAGCGAACAGCATGGATCCTGATCAGACTGCGCGGATGAGCAGGCTGGTCTGGATCCATGCTGATCGCAAACCCATTATGTTGGTTTTGTCGTGACACGGCTCAAATGACTATAAGAATATCAAAAAGACACGAACTACATTTTTTTAATTTTATAGTATATTGGCAAGTTTTAGCTTTTTACCCTTTAATGAAATGCAACAATTGTAACGTAACACTTATAAATATAAACAATTGCCGTGCTAAAACCGCAATGAAGTGATTAATCTTTGCCTCAAGTATAGAGCCAGGCTGCACATCCATATACAGTCTGACCAGGCTCTATACTGTTGGTATCTCGATTTTTCTTTTAATTCAAATTTTGATATTAGAATTCCTTTAACTTTGAATGAACTGTTCCAAATTAAGTGTTGAACAAGTTCATAACACACTTTCAACCGGTTAAGAACACAATTTTAGTCGGTTTAATGCTGGTTATGTGACGTGACGTATTTCAAAAATGAGTAATATGAATAAATGATTATCTTATGGTGGCAATGATTGTTATTACAAATTAAAGACAACTGGGATATAATATCAACAACATGTTCATACAAAAAGCTACATTCGCTGAAATATTATATGTGAGTAGATCTTAAAGGGACTCCACTGAGGTTTAAAGGCCTAAAAACATAACATTTGAGTTTCTTACATAAATGAGCCGAGGCACTTGCAAAGATGATTAAGAAATATACTTTGAAATAAATTGAAAATCGTATTTTTATGCTTTTCAGAGCCCGATTTTGGGTCATTTTTTTACAATTTCAATTATTATTCTGGAAAAAAGTCCCATCATGTTAAAAAACCTCAGTAGAGTCTCGTTAAATATAACAGAACGGTGATATGAACTGTTTATAAAATTGGCCAGCTTTTGAAATAGATTTTTGATAAATCAATGGAAGGTCCATGTGTGATTGTATTTCAATAACAAAATGAAATGAGTATTCTAACACTCACGTGATTTTGTCACTATAGACAAAGAAGGAAAAAAAACTGGTGTTAAACTGCCAGTAAACACCGGTTAGGGACTACTTGTATATGCGCTGTTATGTTTTCACCCTCGATTGTATAGTTTACAAAGCATTTTAAAGCAACAATAAAAAGCATTTTTATTTATATTTTCAGTTCGTATAATGTTTTCTTTTCATACAATACCGAAATAATATCTCACATACACTAACGCCACATATTAGATCCATATCAGTTAATAAATAGTTTGACAAAACGGCGCCAATCCGTAAGCAGCGTAATGACGTCATCCCAAGTAAACAACTCATTCATTAAACAAGCTGACGTTATTTCATACATACAAGAATGATAAATGGGGGCACTGATGTA
>NW_026854006.1:0-155972 GCF_026571515.1 Ruditapes philippinarum
AAAAACCTGTAGGAGATTTTTTCCATTAACCCTTTTACTATTATGATTATCAAAAAAATAACACTTTATCATTTTTTTTAACTTTACCCAAAATTCAGGGAAGCCTTAAAACGTAAGGGATTTAACGGAAAATTACCTTTTATTTCCTTTTGCCCTTCGAAAGTTTTCAAAATCACCCAGATTTGTTTTGTTTTTTAAAACCCAAATTTACTATCTTCATTTAAAAAGGGCCCAAAAGGGAGCGCTCTTCCTTTGGGAAATGATCAAGTCAAGAAAGTTTTTCTGCGCTTTTTTTTCTAAAAAAAGGGAAATACTCTTGGGGGGGGGGTCCCAGCCAAATTTGTCCCCCCCTGCCCAAATTTTGGAAAAAGGGCGTTTTCCCGTTCTTTCCCGGGAACCCACCATTGGGGAATTTTAATCTTATACATTTTTGTTATTTTTGAAGAAAATTTTCCCAAATAGATGGGGCCCCCAAATTTTGTCTAAAAAAACAAAAAAACTGCTGTATTAATTCCCAACCCTTCACTATTTTCCCCAAGGGTTTAAGTAATAAACCCTTTCTTTTCCCTTTCCCTCGGTACCCCTTCAGTAAAAATCGTAATTTTTTTTCATCGAAAAACCGCTCTGTACAAAGGGCTTTTTTTTTGAAAATTTTTTAAACTACCAGGGTTTTATATAGGCTTTTATCAAAAAAAACCTTAAACACAGACCCTTTTAAAGACCCTTTTTTTTAAAGTATCCCAAAACTCTTCAAAACTGCTTTCCCTCCCGCCGGGTAAAAATCAAAAATCGTTCTCCCCCGTGACAACCCCAGTGCAAACTTCCGTCTCCCTTTTTTCCGGGGTTTTAAACCCTAAATCGGGGATTTAGGCCCGGGTTTTCCTTTGGAACCCCTTTGACTTATAGTATCACCCCGGGTTAGTCCGACCCCATTTCCGGGGGGCCCGGGTCTTTATTAAAAATTCAGTTTTTGGGTATCCCTTTGAAATTCCTGGGGAAAAAAACCTTACTTACCTTTTAAAGATAACCACCGTCCCCAACTGAATTTGGGCCGTTTTAAAACTACGTTAAAATTAAAAATTTTACTATGCTTTTAAATAAAAATTTTTTTTAAAAAAAATTGGGGGCGTTATCCAAAAAAAAGTTCGGGACTTTCTTTTGGGGTTTTAAATTCACGGGGGCCCATTCAAGCCAGCCCGGTTTGATATTTTGAAAAAAGGATTCCTTTTTTAAAGCCTTATGCTCCCTTTTCACTTTTAATTTGAAAAAATCTACCTATTCAGAAGCAAAAATCAAAACGGCACCTTTTTTGGGGGTTGTTTCTTTTTGGGTTTATTGTTTCAATTTAATACAATTGGGAAAATTTCCGTTTTTCTGGGGGATAAAACTTTCTTCTACCTATAAAAATACAAAACCTCAATTGGACATTCGGGTAAATTTCCCAAAAACTTTTTTCTTTTTGGCAAACTAAAACAAACCTTGGGGGACAGTTTTTTAAAAAACAACGGGAATTTCGGGGTAATTTTTTTTAGTCTTGTGGCCCCCTTGTTGCCATCAAAAAACTTCAACATTCTTGATTAAAAATTCTGTTTAAAAGGCCCCATGACCCCCTTTAAAAGTTTTTGTTAATATATGCAACGGTTCAAATCCCAAAGGGGGGGGGGGGGGAAAAAAAGGGGGTTGTTAATTTTTATCTTTTTATGGGATAAAAAAAACCCAGTTTAAGTTCTATGGGTTAAAAATTATTCACATGAGGGTTTTTATGCCCTCCTTTAAATAAAAATTAAATAAAATTTAAAATTCAGCAAATTTTTTGTTTTTGCGACATTAACGTTTTTCCAATTTGACCTGAAAAAAATTTTAAACTTTTCATTTATAGGGTGGGACATTTTAAAACTACCCTAGGCTTCCCGGGATTTTCCATATGCAACCTTTAAGCGATTTACAACATAAGGGCTTCGTCAGCTTAAAAAGCCCTTTTTTTAAAAGGGATTCTTAAATTTTTTTTCATATTCAGGTTTTGACTCACCTTTTTCGACTCCGTTTTCTCCCAAAATTTAAAAACAAAAACTTTAGCACTGTTAACATAAAGGTACTTATTTAATTATTTGATATTTTTTCCCTGATTATTCCGGTGCCCCTTCTAGTGTCCTGTTTTTCGACAGGAAAAAAATTTCCTGGGGGAAAGTTTTGGGCCCTGTATATTGAAAGGATCAAAACCCTTCAATTTTTGGGTTTCCTTTTGTGGTGCATCCCCTTCTTACGATAAGGTTAAACCCTGGATTTCCTAAACTTTTTTTGGGCCCCTGTCGCTCTCGCCTTTCCTGTTACAGGGGTTTCTCCCTTATACATCCTCTTTTCTCTCACTTCACTAGCAAGCGGGGGGGTTTGGGATTTTTTAAACCTTCATTCCAAAATTCTTTGATCGGAAATTAAAATCATCTTCTGGCGATGCTGAACCCGTGCTGAAGAAACGTTTTTGCTGAAAATTCCCAAAAAAGGGAAAAAAACAATATAAATTATTTTCTTAATAAATTTGATTTCTTATACCTGTTTACTATTTTTAAAAAATTTGTATTTTGATATTGATATCACTCATTTTTTACGTATTAAAAAAAAAAGAAAAAATGGGTAATTTTCCCTTATTTTCTTTTAACTGCCTTTAAAAAAACCAGCCCCTCATAACAATCCGGGGCAGTACACAGACCAGTTGACCGTTATAAAATATCACACATTCCACGTGCCCGTACAGTTGAAATAAGACTATTATGGCTAGACGTTTCTACAATTTTGCTGATAAAAAATAGAAAAAAATTTAGCTGATAAATTGTAAATTAGCTAACGTACCACTTTTAATAATACTCGCCTAGGGTTTCTTCCATGTTTTTCAACTGACATAGCGAAGCCTTCAGCGTCCTCAAGCTTGCTCAAAACGTCCGGCATTGACCTTGAATTGCTCTTCGTTGCTTTTACGTCGAAACTTGACTTGTTGTCAGCGAAGAAAGAGGAAAGTCGCTGTTATTTTAAGAAACATGCCTCTCATTTCCTTTCAGCATTTGGCTGCTTATGCTGAGCCAACAAATCTGTGACCTTCCCTCCACAAAAAACTCTCATCATTTCCCTCGACATGGTAAACATTTGAATTTTGTTAAAAGATAATGGCTGTTCTCTGTGAGATTACTCGATAGGAAACTGATTACTAGTTACGCCCCTGTGGACTATATATACTCCGACACAGACATCAAAGCAAAAAACTGACCAATCCATTTTATTAACACGGTAAGGACAAGACAACAAATTATCCGCTATACGTTGTAACGCGGATAATTTGAAAGTATCCACATAGTGTTTATCTTTCTAAGTTTAAAAATACGATGAACACGTGCTAACGACAAGTGTCATCACATTTTATATATTTCGTCCTTTCTGTATGATTTGGTGGATTTTTACGAAGTTATCATTGTAATTGTTACAGGGACGTCCATGGTAAGTAGCATCTTTGAGGTGTGTGTTACCCTGTTTTAAAATTTAGCAACCCACCTACAAAACAAACATATGAAACATTTCCCATTCCCAGAAATATCACTGACCTCAAGATGAAAATATACGGTTTTATCAAGTAAGGGCCTACCCCTTTTACAAAGGCCCTTATTTCAATTGCATTGTTTGATCCTGTACCAGTAGTGTCATAAATACGCTTTATACAGCGATGTACACTGAAGCCCGTACATGAAATTTTCTACCGTTACGGTTCAGTGATCAAACTTAGTTCAGTCAGATATTTACACGATTTTCAAGCGAACAAGGTGTAATGACATTATTTTTGGATCACTCCTCGTATAAATAGATAAACAAAAATTACTAATCCAGAATCACAGTAAAGGTATATGATACATAACTTTGCAAAGAAATAAATGTAACGTAAGTTTTGATATAGTAGGCTACATGCAACGGTATATAATTTGAAATGACAAAAACATGGATATTATGAAAATAACTCAACTGATGTTTACCTATTCTCAAATCCGTGCGCTTTATTTGTGCCAATCGTTCTTGTGTTGTTTCTTTACGTTTTCGAATTTCCTCTCTCAGTTTATTTTGTTTTTCTTCTTCTTTGTCAATGGCCTCTTGTTTTTGCTGTCCCCCTTTTATAGCAGCGTCTTTCTATGATCAATAAAAAAATTGAACGTTTATCTTAAGTTATGGATATCACATTTCTTTCCTTTTTTTTTAAACAAATGGCAAATCTATATTATGAATATACGGGGATCTTATTAGTAACGAATTCTGTAAAATAATAAGACTTAAGTGTTCCGATCTGATGTGTGGGTGTGTGCGTGTAAATGTACATAGAAACCAAATCCGACATTTCATTTTTGAATCACCATTCATCATTATGACTGTTTGGGAAGTAGGATGCATTCATAAGTTCAAACTTTTGAGGGTTATTTTTCTGGTAATGAACTGCATTTTGATGCATTTAGGAATTATTTAAATATATTTTAAAAAAGATTATAGCAAAACTTATACTTTACGTTATTTTTCAGATAAAGGATTGATTTTTGATAGAAGTAAAAGGAATGATCTAAGTAAATTTTAAAAAGATTTGTTCAAAGCTTAAACACTTATTATTGTATTATAGAAGTGAATTTGGATTCTAAATAAATTCAGATACTACTGAAAGGTAAAACTCTCAACCTGTAAAAATATGAAAATGTGTATATGGACCATTTAGATATTATTCATTGAGGGAATGAAACACAAATGGTCACTATCATAACAACTGGAATGAAACGCGTAGTTTAGGTTCATATTTACACGGTCAAGGTCACTAAAATGATAGTCAAAGTCATTAAAGATGATAAAATATAAAGATTTTGTCCAAATAATATCTCCTACACATATGGAGGGATTCTAATAGAACTTCACACAAATGTTCAACACTATAAGAACCAGAGTCATGCGCAGAAACTAGATATCCAGGTCAAAGGTCAAGGTCACACTCGGAGGTCATTGAAAAAACGCTTGTCCGGAGCAAAACTTCTTCGTGCATAAAAGGATGTCAATATAACTTGGCACAGATGTTAACAATTGTGAGGCAAAGTGTCGCATGCAAAATATAGGTCCGTATGACCAATTTCAAGGTCACACATAGGGATGAAAATTCGAAAACTTATGAAAATGTGTATTCGGACCATAAATTTCGTCATCATTTATTGAGGGATTAAAACACAAATGGTCATTATCATGACTACTGGTGTGAAACATGTAATTAAGGATAATATATGCAAGATCAAAGTCACAAATGATGATAAAATATAGAAATTTTGTCCAGAGCATATTTACTTCATAAAATTATTCACTACTATGTGAAGCAGTGTCACGTGCATGAACCACGTCTCTAGGTTAAAGGTTAAGGCCCATGCTACCAAATATACGAGGTATGATCAAAACGTTCTCGGTCCAATATTCTTCTAGCCACTACACTAACATTTACACACCATACCCCGAAACCGATATCTTATTCAAAATTACTGTCCGAGTTACACGCGGTTTTTACACAAATTAAGTAACATAAAAGCCACTTTGATCAGAAGATGGTGTGTCATTTAGACCAAATAGAGAAAGTTTAAATCAGAGCCAGCCGTCATTAAGTACCTTCATGGAAACACTTGGGAAGGAATTCCCTTCTTATAGCACAATGATAAAAATGGGCTGCTAAATCTAGGGGCAGGGAGAGCATTGGGTATGATGGGCGGCTTTGGCGGCCAAAAGAGGCCACCAACGATGAAACTGCCGAAGCTGTGCACGTTCTGGTCATGTGCGATAAAACAAAAGGCGTGACATGTGAAGCATTGCCAGGAAAGTAGGTATAAGCTTTGGTTATATCAGGCAATTCTGACAGATGTCTATGGCATGTCTAAGGTTTCCGCTAGATGGGTCCCCAGACAGTTGACTGACAACCGGAAACGGATCAGGCTTGACATTGACTCACACATTGTATATAATAACATAACATAGTGTCACTGGACGTACCCTAAGAGACTTTTCCGAGAATTAAGTGTATCATTACCAGTTGTAATGATCTCATTTAGGTTTCATTAGAGCACCTTTACCCTGTCAGGAACCTGTATAAATAAATGTTTAGATTATAAATATATAAGTACCTTCAATTCTTGTCTGAGAAGAGTTAAAGGTATTTTCGAAGCCTGTACTCCAGCACCTATTGAACCTAATTGCGATACCGTGGCTGGAACCGACATGTTCATTAAATCATTCCATGTCTTATCGTCTGCATCACTTGGAACTAAGAAATAAAAACAATAAAATAATGAAAAACTAACCCGTTACAACATAAAGCATTTGTTCATTTTGGTTAATTAGTATAGATAAAATACTAAAAATGTGTATGCATTTAGATTAGGAAACGTTTTTTTTTCCAAAATATTAATAGTTTAGAAATCCATGATAAAGACATAAAATACATTTAGGCATACTTCTGAATTCTTCCAAAGCAGCAAATGGAAGCAGAATTAAGAAATAAGGAAGTTGTACATGAAAATAGCATTTGAATGATCCTGAATGTGCATACAAAAACGAAAGGCAAAACCATTGGAACGTTCAGGTATTTTCAATTCTAATGAATGTATGCATATAATTATTTAATTAACAAACAGAAGGAATACAAAAATTATAATCTAAATGTTAAATATCACTATTTTATCAGTGTGGATAGCATATAAAAGGTATGCTAGGAGCATAATACCACTCAGCTTTGCTGTATTCCAGTTTGTGTTTGCTGAGAAAAAGTCCAAAGCAAGCAAATGACAGATGAAAAAGCACCACAATCGCAAAATTTCCTAAAAAATGACTGGTCGAGAAGATTTCTATGAAGTTTCATTTAATCCAGTCAGTGGATGCTGAGAACTTATCAAAAACAACGATGGAAACTGAGAAGGTATATATGTAGGAGGGGTTGCTTTGTTTAACATCACAAAATATGCACATAACCTTTTAGTGGTTCAACATTTTTATGGCGTTTCGGTGAATTCCATTAAGTGATTGCCGAGAAACCGGTCGGATTGCAATAACATCAGATTTTAGAGATTAAACAAAAACAAAACAAAAACATTAAAGCGATCAATGCTACTTATACGCACAGGTCCTCCCGGCAGTCGAGTAAAAAGACAAAGTTTCAATCAATTCTAGTCATTAATTGACGAGAAAAATTGGGAAACATTTTGGAAACTTAAGACAAGCGTCCCCGCCACTGAACAAACATTTTGTATTCTTCTAATATTTGTGTCCAACAAAGTGCCCAAGAATACTTCATTTTACCCAACGAATAGACGGTAGGCAGTCAATTATTGGTCTGTCACTAGAGCAAACCAATACACTCTCATCCGCTATGACGGATATTGTACCTAAAACGACTAAGTGGCCATATCTTTTGTTATAACTTTTATGATTAATAGAACATCGTGACCTCCAATTTATTCTATTGTTTAGGAAATAAATATCTATTGTTGTAGAATAATGCACGGTTTGAGTTCAAAAGTGTAGGAATATAATCACAATGTTTGCAAGATTTTTCATTTATCAGACTTCTAAATTACTCATTTATTATTATCAAGTTTGTGTGATAATATTACAGTAAATGGACCCCATTGGAAATGAGCTTTTGAGCTTGAGCTTAATGAGCAATCCTAGGGTAACATAAAACATACTTAGTAGTTTTATTATTATTTTTGGTGCATTTCTTTCTTGTGTTTTATTTATGCATGTTGATATATGTGACAATATTATCAATGTTCATTTATTACATGCTTTTCGGTGGTTATAGAAATATATCAGTGAAATATAAAACTGATATTTTCATTGTTTGCAATAGTGAAAATATCAATTATATATTTTTCACTGTTTTGAATTTAAACCCGGTACGTTGTTTCAGTGAAATACCAGCGTGTAAAGTGCTGGAAACCAATCTTATGACGTAACGCCGTAAATGACGTCACATTGTATTATAATTTGGCGCGCTTTTCACTTAGTATTTGGTTAAAATGTCTTTTTAAACGTTTCTTTGCGTGTAATAAAAAGAAAATATGTTTAGTTTAGTGTAAGATTGAAATATATTTCACCTTGTAACACCAAAAATTCACATTTCACGAATGGCGCAGCCACTCGTCAATATACCTTTTTATGCTCACCGATCAAGTACACTGAACTTAACAAATATCATCTATCCTGAAAAAAATCGATGCGATAGTCCTAAGTGATTAATTACAAAGCATTTAAAAGAAATATTCTACAATAATGCACTCAGAATTGATATCTACATTGTATTTCCATTGTAACACTTGAATAAAAAGTCATAGTTGAAATATGTGTTTTGTGGTTAAATTTGTTTTCGCTTCAGTTTCCAGTAGAAACATTCTTTAAAGGCTGTTCCAGCCGGCTGAAAAAACAAAACAAAACAAATATTGTCGTTCAGTTTACCGTTTTATAAACATTTTGTGAAAAACGAATTTTGGATACATTCTTTGTGTTTTTTGCATTTCACTTCATATTTTTCAAGCAAAGTACAGAAAATGTATAGTGAAATCAATGTAAAATCTAACTTAGTTTCAGATGTGATTTTTTTCTACAGCTCAAAACTGTAATTTGATCAAGAATAAAAAAAGATAAAAAGAGTAAGGTAAGGAAACCAGCATGTTTAGACAAACCTTGGTTTGATCTTAGTTGTAGAAATGGTAGGAATGGATATTTTTTAGCAAAAATATGCATAAAGTAAACAGATCTTTAGAAAAATTATGCAGAGGAGAAGCAAAAAATATAAGACGGAAATAAACAAACAATTTAAAGAGTTTAATTCCTGATACCTGCATTGTAAAAAAAATTAAAGGTCTGAAAAACAGTCATCCCAACTCATAATGGAATCTTCTTAATAAGTACTCCAGTGAAAGAAAAACTGTGATCAATTAAATTTTATGCGAGGGTTTTTATGATCATTTTAAGGAACTAAATAATGTAGACTTTCATAATGATGAACATTTTAACACATTGATCAGATAAGCAGCTACAATGAAGACATAAATTTACCATTTACAGTTAATACAATTCAGTCAGTTTTAAAGGGTTTAAAGAACAACAAATCTGCATTGCCAATGGATAATATCTTAAATGAATAAATTAAAATTTGCCTTGTTCAATGTTACCAATTGTTTGCAAACTATTTAATATTATTTTTGATTCAGGTTTCTTCCCTGAAATTTGGAGTAAAGGGTTAATTCTTCCTTTATACAAGAATAAAGGTGATATAAATGATCCTGACAATTACAAGGGAATAATAAGCTGTTTTTGTTTTTGAGCTGTTTTAGAAAATTATTTACATCCGTTGTGAATAGTCGCTTGAATAAATGTTTATAATCTGATAATATTCTTTGTGAAGAGCAGGCTGGGTTTAGAAAAAAATACAGTACAGTTGATCATATTTTTTTCACTAAAATGTTGAATAGATTTGTACTTGGCTGACAAAAGTAAACTATTTTGTGCTTTTATTGATTCTGTAAATAGACTTGCTTTATGGAACAAGTTGTAAAGTTCAAATATAGATGGTAAATGTTTTAAGACAATACACAGTATGTATGAAAATATAAAGTCCTGTATTAGAGTCAGTGACCATTTTTCTGACTTTTTCGCAAGTCTGTCTGGCGTCCGACAAGGAGAAAATGTATCTTCAGTTTTATTCTCTTTGTTCTTTAATAACTTGAATTCGTTCCTGTCTCAGAGATTTGAAGGTTTAACTTTCCTGTTTAACAGTGTAAGTCATACTTTAAGCACAGATGATTTTGAAGTTTATCTTAAATTGTTATGTTGCTTTATGCTGACGATACGGTTATTTTAGCTGAAAGTCCTAATGAATTACAAAAAGCATTAAATGCAATGTCTGATTACTGTAATACTTGGGGTTCGAAGGTAAACACTGCCAAAACAAAAATTGTTGTGTTTTGTAAAAGTAAAAAAAGTAAAAGGGGGTTGAATAATATTAATCCTCTAGAGTTTGGGGGTAACATACTTGAAATCGTAGATTGTTTTGATTATCTTAGGGTTCAATTTTCATTTAACGGAAAATATTAAGGCACAAAAAAAAAAACTGATTGATCAAGCTCGAAAAGCTATGTTTTCTGTGTTTACAAAGTCTCGGAAACTTGCTGTACCATTTGATATACAATTGAGTTTATTTAATGCAATGGTGGCTCCTATTATTTTATACGGATCAGAGGTCTGGGGGTATAAAATGTAGAGATAATTGATCGTTTCCAATTGAAATATATTAAATTAGTTTTCGGACTGAAGCAATCTACCCCGACATGTATGATTATAGCGAGTAAGAATTATTGCCTTCTGAACTATTGGGGCATATTGATTAATGATATAAAAGATAAAATTTGTTCTATGCTGTATTACATGTCAAAGAAACTATTTTAAATGCTTGAGAAAGACATATTTAGACAAGTCACATTTTCATAGACCTAACATTATTAAATTTTCAAAGTTAATGAATAGTGAAAGCAAAAATGTTTTACTCAATCTAGCAATATTCTGTAAGACAATTATTTTTGTGCTTAACAATACATATTGATATATATTTTTTTCATTTTGATCTCATTCTCCGATTCTAAATTGTTAAATTTTGAACACGTACTTTTTATATTCAATTTTGTTTTTTGGTTTTATTATGTACATAATTATGTTCATAACATTGCTATGGTTTCATTTTAATTATGTATAATCACTTTACTGTACAGCGTTCATGACAATCTCCTACACAGTGATCTCCCCTTATCAGTATAATTCTGCCAAGAGAGGTAATCACTGTGAGGAGTTTGCGTTCATGATTGAACTGAGTGTGTCGGTTTGAAAATACAGAGGGAAGAAATTAAATCGGCAAGTGCATTTGTTGTGAAATATATCACGCTTTCTGTCTTTTTTGTTTACATAAGTTATATTAGAGAAATCACCGATAGTGTTAGAATACAAACTAATATATTCATTTTAAGCATTGTGTGCCCCCCTCCCCTGAAACCGAGTAGTCGTTCAACTGCATGCATCACTGTTGGGTAGCATAAAATAACGATTTTGATCATTACTTGCGCGAGCTAAAAGCTCATCTCTCTGTTCTTTCATTCTCTGTATTTCATTTAATGTTCTACGTCTTTCTTCTTCCATTTCTCTTTGCTCTTTTTCATACTGCTGTTTCAATGACTTAGCTTCTTCCTTTTCGATTTTTAACTCTTCTGTTTGTTGTTCGACAGTTGCATTCCGTGTGTTAACATCCGATATATTCTGTTGTAACTTTCCTGTAAGCGCAACATACCTACCAAAAAAATGAAAAATAAATGTGTGCTTTGTTAGAAGTTATTTGCTAAATATATATACATATCTGATTATCTAGTAGAATTTTATATGCCTTTTTGTATGAATTCCAAAACTTATGTAAATCAGTTGTTAAATAAAACAACGAAATGGACACATGAAAAAAGGCCGCGACTCAAATACTAGTCTCCGGTCTGCCAGTTTTCAAAAATAACATAAACATATTGAAATCAAATTGTTCCAAATTGATTTATTTTCAAATCAATTGATTTTGTTTTCATTTAAACTGTGAATGTTTTGCATTTTAATAAATTTTCAATATCATTTGAAGTTGGTTAAAACAGGTCTAATAATACAAGATTTTATATTTTAAAACACCGATACATTGATATATAATGCATAGTTTGCTATTACGGGCCTTTTAAGTCTTGATACATTGAGTCACTTGGACTGTTATTTAATTTTGATTTGCTATGCGGGAAAACTAAAATTTGAATTTCGACAGCAGACACGATTTAGACGTTGAGGAACTAGTAGTTAGTATGGAAATAATTTGCTGTTTTTTCATTTTATTTGGATAAATTGTTAAAAAAGAAGTACTTATTTTATGATCGAAGTTTTTATTATTGAAATAATTCCTTAGTTAGTTTAGAAGCATGGAAACCAATAGTTGAAGCTCATTTTTATATGAATATATCTTAGGTAATAGCTGTCCCTTCGTAAAACACAATGTTTTTATTTCGCATTGCAACGATGCACGGACTGAAAGAGGGAACATTTATCAAGCAACAAATCATAATAATATATTTACATTTGTGTCTATTTTAAACAATGCCTCTCTATAGATTCAAGATTCAAATAACTTTATTTGTGTTCTAACGCCTCCGCCCCAAAATGCATAGTATACATACAACAAGGTTGAAATATGGTTGCGTCACCTAAACAATGATTATAAATGTGAACAAAGACTAGTTGTTTATATTATCCATTAAAACATATACATAAAACAAAAGCTTCATTTATGTGGTTTATATCACGTGTACTTATTAATACATAAAAATCATGTAGTTTTTTTTCCGCCAAAATACCAATTGTCATGAATAAATAATTATCACGGACGTGCTTGTATTATTTACATACATGTATAAAGAAAACATGGAACTCACAATCATTACCGTTGACAAATTCTGGTACGAATATTTAATTTTGTCTCAGCCTCCTGTTTAACATCTTAGGTTAACTTAACCTTGAGGACATAACATTTTCGCTAAATATTTTTCTATTTATTTATTTTTGTATTTTTGTATTCACATGTATAAAAATGAACGATGAGAGATGGCAAAAATAAAATATTTATTTTGAAATTTCAAATGTGTTCTTGTTTTCCTTCATTAAACTATTCTGCCAATAACAGAACAAACATGTAAAAACACCTGTTTCTTCCTTTCCTACACACTGGAAACTTGCTAATGTAAGTCCTTTTTTTTAAAAAAGTCTGATCTAACACGTCCCGAAAATTACCGCCCTATCTCATTGTTAAGCTGTATCGGAAAATTGATGGAAAGATGTGTTCATAAGTATCTATCAATAATAGTTTGCTCACTCCTCATCAATCAGGTTTTTGTAAGAGGTGACTCAACAGTTATTCAATTAGTTTACCTATACAATGATATTTGCCAAGCTCTCGATCAGAGTAAAGAGGTAAGGGCTGTATTTTGTGACATCTCATAGGCTTTTGATCGAGTATGGCATCAAGGTCTTCTCTACAAACTATCTTCATTGGGTGTAAACGGGTCGCTTCTTCGATGGTTCTCCTCCTATGTGTCTTCCAGGCGACAAAGAGTCCAGTACTCAGCATGGGTTTCTACCCTCAAGGTTCAATTGACATTACGCCATAGAAGAGATTGCTCCGCACACCCGGTCATTCAGAACCTTAGACAAAACACGGTTTACAGGAAACTATTATGCCACTAAAGTGA
Organism: Ruditapes philippinarum; assembly: GCF_026571515.1. Classification (NCBI taxonomy): domain Eukaryota; kingdom Metazoa; phylum Mollusca; class Bivalvia; order Venerida; family Veneridae; genus Ruditapes; species Ruditapes philippinarum. The sequence continues at coordinate 13,356 of NW_026854006.1, forward strand.
CTAATGAATTAATCTTATATAAATTGGTATATAATGCTTTTTTTGGATAGTTCAATGTATTATGGTATTTAAAAAAAGTACCAAATAACTGCATTCATGCATTAATTATGAATAAAACGTCTGGCAAAGATCTTGTTAAATTTCTCGTTGACTTCAAGGAAGATGTTTCTGACAAAATATCATTTTAGTTTACAAATTCAAATATGAAGTAGCGGAACATATAAACAGTAAAATTATATCAATAACACAGTAGCATTTACAAATGTTTTGTTTTCGTTTTATGTGTGAAATCACTTATATATAATGCATTTGTGCATAACTTGTTAAAATTGAATGAGAAAATTGCCCTTGCGTAACTTTGTAGAATGATATATCATTATACATGTATGTATATTTGTACATTAGAGATGTTTCGTGATAAAAGGCAATAAATTAAAACCGTGCTCAGGTATGATTTTAGATATTTAATCTTAATTCATTGAGCTTTCATAGAAATATTTAGGTAGGATAATTTCACATAAAATATTCATTGCATATTCTCTCATTTTATTTGCAAGTTCTTTTTTATACTGCAACATTTTATTGACACTATGTTAAGAACGAACAAAATATGTCATATTAGACCTTATAATGTATCATGTGATTATGACTAGACATAATTGTAATAAAGGAAAGAAAAGAGTATTTGTTTATTTTTTTCCTTGTTTAATGCATTGTGGTATAGCCAGGCTTCATAACCTCTGATCCCAATTCAAAATTCCATTTTATTTATTTCCGCCCATTGTTTTCTCGTTAGGGCAAACGCAATCATTTTACTTAAGGACCATATGCCGCTTTTTATGGAAAGGCACTAACGTGTCACATTGAAGGTTCCATGATAACCGACATATGAACACATCTGCGGATGTTTCAAAATTCCAAATTTTATCAGGTCATGTGAAATGTTGAATACGACTTAAGCCGGTGCTAGGGGGCATGGACGGTTACTTGCACATTCCATTACCGTCCATGATCAGGCTCAATCAAACCGAGCCTGCAACATTTTCAATTCTTTCGTTTTGTACGTTCTTTGGGGATTCTTTATTTCTCTCTATTTTAACTTTCGTCAGAGATGTAGATAACATCTAGATAATTTCTATGTCTCTGCTTTTGTACCTGCTATATAACTTATCTTCACATATACAAAGTTACAGATACAGATTTTTGTAAAATGAACTAACTGACTCCATCTGTCAATATGTCAGGATAGTTGGTAACTTTGATATACCGATTAAATAGCTTTAAATTGACAAAAATCAAATAATTTCAATATAAATATTGCTGCACTATTGTCTTATACAAATAGCTTGTCTAAAGAAAATGGCGGATTTTGCAGACATCTTAGCGTGAAACTGCAGACATCTGAGCGTGAAACTGATAACGATCGCCCACTGGCTTAACTGTAAGAGCCCCTGCAAGCTTGATTGACAGGCGGCGTAATGTCAATTCTTGGTCCCCTTTCGTTTCTTACTACATCAACGACATCGTAAATGACATAACTTCTAACATAAAACTTTTTGCGGATGACACGAGTTTGTATATAGTCGTAGATATCCCACTTACTGCAGCAACCAGTCTTAACTCAGGCTTAGATCGGATACATTCTTGGGCCAATACTTGACTTGTTTCTTTTAATCCAGAAAAAACAAGAACAATTACTTTTTCAAGGAAATTATCTAAACTGTCTCACCCTACACTTAGTTATAGCTCAGGGCACATCACATAAACATCTTGGTGTAACTTTATCTCATGATGCCCGTTGGAAAACTCATATTCATCTATTACTTGATAAGGCCTGGAAAAGAATCGGACTACTCAGAAGTTTTAAATTTCTTTCATCATGAAGAAGTTTAGAACGCATGTATTATTCATTCGTCCGCCCACTTCTTGAATATACTGATGAAGTCTTGGATAACTTAACTGACGAACTAAATAAGGAAATAGAATCCGCTCAAAATGAAGCAGCCGCAGGCCTAGCAGGCGCTAGGAAACTGTGTAACATTAACAAATTCATCAGTGAACTCGGTTGGGAATCGTTAGAAAATAAAAGAAACAAACACAAATCAATCTTATTGTATAAAATGAAAAAAAAAACATATATCACATTCTTATCTTTAAAATCTTCTAACTCCCACCCAACAAAGTACATATAACCTTAGACATATTGCCGATTTATCTCCAGTTCCAATCAGAACACATTTATACTCAAAATCATTTCTACCTTCTATTATTCGAACCTGGAATTCTCTTCCTGAAACACTTCGATCTAGTCCAACAGTAAGCTCATTCAAGTCCAAAATAACTTCGAATATCAAAAGACCACTTTACTATAATACAGGCACACATCAAGACAAGTAGAGGTTTTGATGCTAAAGCATCAAGTCGCCGGATAGAAAAATGATTGTATTATCATAAATATAATGAAATATCAGTTTAATTAATGGTTCAAGTAAAAAGAAAAAAGGAACAATATGTTGAGTACGTGTTTATTCATAATGAACATCACATTTGAAGCAAACTTGCTTAGCAATACTGTCAAGGAACTGTTATAATTATTAAATAAGCAAGCATTGTTTGGCAATATTGACCTGAGAGTCATTAATTTTCGGGAGGTGTTTCGTTAGTTTACGTAACTTATGATTAATGCTAAAAATGTTATTGATAGTATAGATATCGATATTAAATCAATTAATATTGCTCGATTGCCTAGTGGTAAGTATGACGAAGTTGTGACCTAGTAGGCCAAGTTCGAATCTTTGAAAATCCTTTTTGTAGTTTTCATAAAAATATTTTTTATTATTTCTTTTAACTTTATGAAACATAAGTTGATAAAGCAAGATGACTTTGAAAATATACATGTTTTAATTATTGCATGCAACAACGCAATTCTGTCGTAAAAGTGGTATCTGCATAAAAGAAATTATTCTTATGCGCTATCGAAAAAATATATAATTAAGTTGAAATCAATATTCCTGTCGTTACATACGATATAGTTAACGTTTAATTGCCTTTGATACAATATCAACAAAAAGATATTTTATTAGTTTTTTTTTCTATATATCTAATACGATTCCGGATCCCTACCGTCATACCGTTTTGGTAACCTGCGCGACGGAAATCGACGGAATATAACGAAGACGACGATTCAATAAATGTGCCTCGTTAGCAATCTATTTTGTGATGTTCAACCTAAACTAAACTATTGAACGTTGACAGAAAGGGCCAAGTTTATAAAGGTTTTAAAAATTTATTCCTTATGAGTATACAGACCTTTCTAATGATATAAAATATGAAACTGATTAATGAAAAATAACTTTGTAATTATTTATACAGAATTACTATGATTTGCATCATCAGCCGCCATACCTACAAGCTACCTGTATGTCTTATCAGCAATCTGTTACTATTAATAGATTTTATAACAATAACATACAACGTGTAGTCACGTGATTCTTACAGAACAGGGAGAATCTGTTTATAATTAGATAAAATATTGAAATATAATAGGTCTCATAAGATATAAACAACCAAATAATTTAAAAGTCATTTAAAATATCATTCATGATTTTTCTATCATAAAATAGCAACGCTTGACACTTAAAATAAGTAAAAGTTTCCCTAAATTCAATGACTGGTCCATAGGGATACATTATTAATTCATTTTATGACAATTGTAATGTTGCTTTTAAAGATGTCAATATTTGTATATTTCATTTCATTGAGCAACGTAATTTTATGTTTGAATTTTTAGGATTATGAAAATTAATTGTGGTCCTTAGTTGTTCAATAATTGTTTTGTTTTTATATTCAAATTTTAAGGCCTTCTCCTACCATAGATATAATATTAAACTGTTACAAATATACATGTAGTCGCCTGTTTCTACCGGCGACTAATCAAATCCTTCACACAAGATTAAGATTAGGATGTAGGTCATTGAACGAGGATCTTTTCGAAGGTTTATTGTGGGAAGCCCAATATGCACACGCGGAATGAGAGAAACTGTATCTCATTTCTTATTGCAATATACCGAATACAGAAATATACGTCAGGATTTCTCACTAATCTAAATTGTCCGGCTACAGTAAATAACCATCTTTACGGCAACGAACATCTCTCACTTGATGAAAACAAAACCCTCTTTCAGAATGTTCAAAAATTCATTACACAATCGAAGCGCTGTTTGTAAGAATTACTATCAGTGTGAATAAACTTGGTCTTTCCGTTCCCTCATATATCTTTACATGTTAATCTTAAGTATTAAACTTCTATATATTCAATCATATCTTTCCTTTCTTCCTTTCTTGTAACATTTCACCATAATTTACCTTAGTTTCTCTAAAGTGATAATTCAACAATCAATTATTCTCTTATTCTTCGTTGTACATTCAGAGCATACATCTATGAAGAATAAAGGATTGAGGTTGTTACTACAGTTAATTGAAATTAAAATAATTTTTAAACATCGAATAATATGTAAAACATGTTCTTCAAATATTTGTGCAAATTATATGTAATCAATAAAATACATGCATTCATTTCTTATTGAAAAATTTGACTTAGATTTTATAGAAAGTATATTTCTAATTACCTCCCTTTATTTACATGAATGTTAAATTCGGTAATATCTTTATAAATAATGCTTTTTGGGACTTACAATATTGATAAATCTTAATTTGAGCATCATATTTATGATATAAAGCCATAAAAATATGTTACAGGATCTTTAAAAAAAACATGCACCCAAAAAGTAAGCGTAATACACAACGTTTGCATGTTTTCATTGAAGCGCGCCGTAAACCAATCTCCTACGCAATGATCTCCCCTTATCAGTCTGCCGAGCAAGTTAATCAACCGACTATTCAAGGTTTTTCACATTATCATATATATGATTTTAACTTAACATACAAAAGTCATTCTAATGACAAAGGATGTTCCTAAAATATGCATCAAAATAACCGATTATTTAAATTTCTTATTTAAAAACTAAACAATCTTAAAAATTGAATCACGTGTATGTAAACTGACATGCACACTAGAAACTGATCACTGCAACTCAACCTTACTCATGTAACGTTTAACTATAGGTCAATTTGATAAAATAAAATCAACCACTGACTACTGTCTTACTCATGCGGTTTATCTAACCGTAACGTCTTGCCGTCACTTTGCCGCCGCTTAACTACGTTAGAAGTACAGTTAACAAAAAACAAAACAAAAAAACGTATTTGTTTAAAGTGTCAACGAACAATAAGATTTTAGACCTTTTAGTTATTTATTTTAATTCTATTGAATTTGGAAAATAGTTCAATAGTAATTTGATTTTATTCATTTCTATACATTCTTTGCTTATATTAGTAAAAATTTGTATTTTCGTTACTAATATTTCCGATGTCCTGCTTTACCATCCCTTATGTAAGCGATTTAGTAATCATAGCAATTTTGGAGAAATTTATTATGCTAATTGAAAATTTACCTGAACGATTTTTATATGGTGATTGTTTGTTTGTTTGTTTGTTTCATTTTACGCCTTTTCCAACAGTATTTCAGTCATATAGGCGGGTAGTTTCCTAACCATCGTTCCTGGAGAGTTACACCAGTACTAGACTACCTTCTTCCGCGCTTATATGGTGATATCTTGGTGATTTTATGCTCTATGAGTATAAGAGACCAGGTAAATGGTACAAACGATTCCGTCTAGCGAACCGGGTATGTAGACTTCAATCAAGAATGTTAAAAATTACACTGTCACTCCTGCTGTAATTTATCTATCTGATATCATTTCATCTTGTTTGTTACTAGGTAACTTACGCCCAAAACATTTAGAGCTCATTACCAACATAACGAAACAAAAGTTCAGATCTTCTTATGTTTACATGTAAATATGGCTGATCGATAAGAGCTCACCTTCTTGTGACCTTCCAATCAGCCAATCAGTGGCCGCGTTCGCGTTCATAATTTCTATTTTAATTATTGGGAAACCAGGAGAGTGTAGCGATTTTCAGGTTTTCAAGATAATATACAGTTCAGGTAAACAACAATGGCTTATAAAAAGACTAGAATCGACGCTTAGATACCAAAAATGATAGTATACATGTTTCAAAGAAATTTTATTCCAAATATCAACTTCAGGTTTTTTTCTAAGGCAACATTGATGACTTGTCTGACTTCACGGGTAATTCAAAATAATTTTCTGTTAGGTTAGCTAAAATTAAGTTTTCGGAAATGTAAATCGGCTAGAATTACTGGCGATTAGATCTAGTCATGTATACATAAGAAGAGCTGAACTTAAGTCAGAGTGAGCAGAGTATTAAACGTTGTAAAAGAATGAATTACCTATCTCTGACATTTTCAGCTTCTGTTTTCATTTCTTTTGCTTTGTCTGATATTTGTTCGAGCATATCTCTGATTATTTTACTTTTCTGTAATTAAAAAATATGATATTTCTTATTTTTGTAATTATTATTCTATTCGTAAACTACTTTGATATACCACAATAATGGTTGTGCATGTATTTAATGTAAAGCTTTAATAATGTTGCCTTGCAACACATTTAACTTTGTTGATATTTTATTATCAACATCAAATTGTGCTAATAAAACTCATTATTGTTTGAACCTCAGATAACAAGAGATACTTTACCCTCTTTTTGATGACTTTTTTCATCATCGGCATCATTTCATTTGCTACATATTCTGCTGTTGTCATGAACTGCTTCATAAGTCCTGAGCACATTCCATGTTGCATTCTTGAATGTCTGTGACTATATCAAATGCGTATGAAAAAAGCCCGTTTAGTACACTTTCAAACAGACAAAACTTGGAGGTTGAGACCTTTATGAAATTACTTGCAACTGTCATGTCCGCTGAAACGATATTGCGTCTTCTGGCAACAAATACAAAATCAAATTATTTTTTTTCTGAATAATTTACTCTTTATAATTTGTGTACACGCTCGGCAAACTGTCTCTCCACTTCAAAATTAGGTAAAACGAGTGAACGGCATTTCAGAGATAGAGCGGAAGGCCGATTTAAACCATGTAAACGGGTAATTGTATATATTGTTTAGGTTTTATTATCTTGTTATTCATTTAAACTGTATTTTTTCGAAAAACGGAAAATGTAGTTCCGTGTAGGATTGAGTTAGGCTTCCAATGATCTAAGCTGTTACAAAAAGAAAATTATTTTAAGCCCGGGAGAACTTTTCTTCCTGACGAAGCGGACGACGATTTGTAGGATATTGAACTTCCCAACCATTGAAATGCCATAATCTTCGGATTTCTTGAATAAATGTATTAGAAAAATATCAACCCGTAATAAGAACTTGTCCTTCGTGCAACTGAAGGATTTCTTAAATTTGTAAATCGATATTTTTCGAAAGTAGTGGAGCCAAATGGCAAGAGATGGAGCAAAAGGGTCGATGTTGAGCACAAGGCGATATTAATTTGACGTATAAGGAGGAGCATAGTCTATGAATTTTTATATATAAAAGCTATAGAAGTTAGAAAGACGTGATAAAGTGTTGAGGCCGAGATATACGAGGGTTGTTCAAAAAGTAATAGGACTAAGAGTCTTATGTCTCCATATTCCATTAGATTTTAAATATTTTCATATCCACGGCAAAAGTTAATTGTTTTCTACAACTTCAGCATAAGTTTATTGAATTATTGCGCTAAACGCGTGTTCCCTGTGATATTAAATAACCATGGTAACACGCACCCGGCGCAGCGCATCAAAAATATTTTGACGCTAATTTGTACTTTCAGTTTATTCATAATATGTTGTCTTTTCCCCCTAATATTTCACCAACACATTTTATCATATTAAAGTGTCATGTTGTCCAAATTTGACGTCATTCAGACAAGAAATCGCTAAACTATAACGTTTAAAACAGCAGTGATAATCGCGTTAAATGTAGAAAAATGACGTTCGTTGAAAAACTTAAAATGTGTACGATCATTAAATTTTGCCAACAGATAGGCCCTACTCCTTCAGCTACGTATGAAAAGATTAAATTTTCACAGAACAATAATTAGGCAATTTGGACACACGTTTTCAGCTGAGAAAGCAGTTCAAAGACGGTGAATATGAGATCACAGACACGAAAGGGCTAGGGAGAAAGCGGAAAATTGACGGACGTTAGAGACGTTAATTGCAATAGCGCTACAAAAGTATCGGCGACATACAGTCCGCGAACTGTCCGGCATGTTTGATGTTTGCATCGGGTATACTGTTTCAGTTCTAAGAAAATTATTGAATAGGGGAAATATGTTTTAAACACTATTTTATTTTATTAGATATATATATATATATGTGTGTGTGTGTTATCATTGAATAAATTTGATAATGATACGCGGTAATTATTGGTATCAATTTTTATCGATTTCGTTTAATAAATGATAGCCTGTGCTCAGAAGAAGAGAATATTTTTCAATTAATAAGCATTTTTAATTTACTGTACATAATCATATTGTTTTAAGAATGTAAGATGGCATGTGTAAATAAATATTATAAATCACTTTGTCATTTACATTATATGTCAATGCCCGTTTAGCTTCCACAATACTCAAAATCACGAGATCAAACCGAAAGTTGCCGGCCACCGGGCATGTTTCGAATAAAGAAATGAAAATGCGATTGCTTTTTTTTCGCTACATCTCCACAGATGAGTTATGGTTATAGTTACATGATTCAAGCACCTAGAACATTGTGGAGAATAATTTCAGAAAGAATGACGCTGTTTACATTTTGAATTTATTTTGCGACGTCATGAACGTCATTTATTTAACAATTAGCGTGCGCCGGGTCGCGTACCCCTTGTCATTTGTAAGTTGTACAGAATTGTTGTTTTTAAACATATTGTATTGATTTTTTCACTGTATATAGAGGACAAATTCCGATATTCGATTTTTGTAAACTCGTGTACGTAGATGAAAAAATGTGAACAGTAGAGCTGCAGTCCTATTACTTTTTGAACAACCCTCGTATATACACCTTTAAAAGACAACTAATAAAATCCTTTCATAATAAATGTAATCGCGAAGGTGTCACTTATGACTGCCGCATAGATTCCATTATTTAAGTTCCACATTTGGATGAGGCCCGATCATTGAATCATATGTATGGCGTAATACAGGATGCCACTTATTCGATGTCAATCATGATTTTTGACACGGTTATGCTCATTTAAAAACGTGTGTCCGTGCAAATTCCACAAAATCGAATACTTTCTACCGCGAACAATTTTTTAAGAGCAAGTACGTGTAACGCGATGGTTCCCGCCAAAATGTTATGTTTTTCGAAAAATTAGATATTCGAGGTACAGAACAGAAAAAAATGATGAAATACACGGGACAATGTAGTCCTGTAAATATGACGTGGCTTTGAGATATTTTTGCTTCTGGACAAAGGAACGTCATATTGCTCTAAAACGCATAGCACGTTCCGCCAGAAAATCAGGCGGAACGAAAAAACAATTAAGACAGCGTGTGTTTACATTAATTTTGACCTATATATGAACAAAACTAAAAAATGAATACATGTACCTTTAAACAAAATAATTAAACTGTCACATTCGAAAAATCATAATGAAATCCTCTCAAGTCATTAAATTTCATATACAGCTGATAAACAAATGGCCGCCATACTGTGTGCGAAATCTGATTGGCTAATTTAAATGCAAACGTTTAACTGAGTCAGACAATTGTAATGGAATATTACTTAACGAAATAATTGCCCATGCACCGTCAGTGTGTTTGAATATATTTTTCCGTTCAAAAATTTGGAATCAATCTGTAAAGCGCCTTACTTAGCCAGTATGGCCGATAGACAAAAATAGATTGATGTTTATATTTTAATTTAAATTGATAAGTACATTGTTTGAGAGTTTTTGTTTATGATTGAGCATGAAATTGATAGAAAAGAACATAAGCTTTTATATAAAGATTGAAAGTCAAGACAATAGGCATTTTTAATTTTTTTATGATGCTATGCGTTTATGAGCAATCACTATTAGACGTCAGGGGCTTGACCGACATAAACTATAACAAGCCTGTAACGTCTGATATATTAGACTAGGGACAATGAAATTAAATCAATCACTACTACCGAGTTCATTTTACTATGACTTTCTGTAATTAAAAGCTCTAATGTACATGTTCAGGGAAAACACAAATAAGCCACGTTTTCATGAATTTGTAAGGTGGGGATACTCTATGAAAATGGTTGACAAGGTGTCAGTCGTTCTATGGAATTAACAAGTGGTTCAGTAATGTTTCAAGATACTTCGTCCCTTATTTAACATTGTTGTTTAGTTTATTATTTTCCTCTCAAAGTGTTAATTAGAAATGTTTACTTTTATGATAAAACACTGCCGTACAAATCTTGGTTTAAGAAAAACTTAAGTTAAAGAACTATCTTTAAAAAGTGGTTTCTTTATTTAGAGAATCTATGAATAAAACGAACGTAATAAAAAAGGCAGTGCTCAGTCGGTGTACGGACAAAAATAATCAATAATTGATAGACCTAGTAGAAATAAATTAATATATTATCATATTTCTCCGACTTCACATTTTAGTACGTCTATCTTAGCTTTAATGATTTTATTTATAGAAATTCGTAGGCCAACTTGATATCGCCTCGCGCCCAACAACCGACCTTTCGCTCCATCTCTTGCCATTTGGCTTCACTACTTTCGAAAACAATCTATATACAAATTTAAAAATTCCACCAATAGTAATTTATTTTGCACGAAGGATTAGCTCTTGTTACGGTTGATATTTTTCTAAAACCTCTTTTCTAGAAATCCAAAGTGTAGAGCGTTTCCATGGTTGGAAATTTGATATTTAACAAATCGTCGTTCGCTTCTTCAGGGAGAAAAGTTTTCCCGGGCTTAATATTATTTTCTTTTTGTAACAGCTTAGATCATTGGAAGCCTAAATCAATCCTACAAGAACTACATTCATTTGATCGATTTTTGAAAAAAAATACTTGAATGAAATATAAGACAAAAACATAAACAAAAGTTACAATTAGCCGTTTAAATCGGCCTTCCGCTCTATCTCTGAAATGCCGTTCGCTCGTTTTACCGTACACCACAATTTTGAAGTAGAGCGACAGCTTGCCGGGCGTGGTGTATGTATGAATAAATATTTGCTGAATGTTTTACCTTTCCTGCCTCAACAGGATGTTTCTTTAGTTGAAGATAACATACTTCCAGAAACTTGCCAACTTCCAATTGTGAAAACTGTAGCCTTTGGAGTGGACCAGAAATGTCCAGTTCATCGGTTGCAACTCTTGTCTACATAAACATAACACAATGCAATGAGTTAGTTTTGAATTCATTTTAGCAAACAGCTTCTTAAAGCAGCTGACCTCCAGAAGATAGCAGAAAAACTGTCGTCTTGCTAATATTTCAAAATTCCCCCATCTCAAAAACATTATATTGTTGAAAGAAATCGAAATGACACTTCAAGATGTTCATATTTTAACCATATTGCACTGAAAACAAACATTTCTCGTTTCCACCGACGGGAAATACCTTCTTTTATTATACCACGGAATTCTTTCATCCGGTATCACGTGATCGTACAGGACAATATCGCGACCTATGCTCCGGAACGCACGGAATCCGGAATTTTATCAAACATACAGGGATACGAATAACTGTTTTTGTTTTTATATTTGTAGTAATTCATGGCACTAGAAATAATAATTGATTAATTATTTCATATATATGATGACCAATTTATCGATTTAACCTTTCGCTTGAAAAATGACAGGGGCCTACTTAATGACGAAAATTGATAAACGATCCCGGGCATACCGGATAGCGGGATTTTTCCGTATCACTGTTGTGACACGTGAACGATCTTCTCCTATTTATATTGGCTACTGCGTTAGTAACGTAGTCGATTATGAAAAAGAAAACCCGATATATTAACGCTTTTGTCAACATTCTTTCTTGAATTAAGGTGTCAGTAATGATGGATTTATACAATAAACCTAACTAGATCAGTATTTACCATTTACTTGAAATTTTATTTCATTTTTTTCATTTTACCATCTGGAGGTCAGTGGCTTTAAAAGGCATGAAAGCGATTATTTTTTTAAATTTCATTTCCTTTTCAAATCACTCTTATTGATTCTGTTTAGAAAGCCATTACATTAAACATTTTGAAAACAAAAATAATAAAAAAAATAACATACCGCATGATTTGCACACTACACGGATCTGTTATTTTTGTCAATATTTACCTTCAGTACAGTGTGGTTAGGGAATAAAAAGTATTGACACAGCATAAAATCATTTAATACATAATGAATCAAGGAACCAACTTTTTACTGAAAGACATATAAGCTTAACATTTGATATACACAATTAATGTCATTTCATGACATGAAATGAATATCTACATTGTAAATCAAAATTGCTAAAAACATCACAATCAAAATTTTAAGTCGAAAAAGAAAGAAATGACTTAGATGATTATTATATAGCTAGAAAATGAATAGACAAAAGAGTTTAACATGTATAGATTCTGTTCAAGATAAATAGAAACATTAAATAAATTAACCACATTTGGTATGTATGTACATTTTTGTTTAAAAGCTTGCTGAATATACTAAGTGATAGCCGGACAATATCAATATGCACTATATAAACACAATTTTTTTAAAACATAAATGCGTCATTAGACATTGTCACACATATGAGTGTTTCCAAAGATTATAGGGCCCGACAGGTCTGCCAAGAACAGCCTATTTGACGTCAGTTAATGGCTCGAAACTTACATGGAGATCCCTATAGCCAATTCATGATAGATAGTAAGTCTAAAATGATGTGTACCACTAGTAATGTAATTCGCATTTTTATTACATTATGTACAAGAACAATCTCCGTGGAAAATTAACATTTAACATAACGATAAGTTCGAGTAAACAAACAGTTATGAAAAAGACAAAAGTTAACAATTTATTTGGATGCGACGAACATGGTTAACATTTTTAAATAAAGGTAAGTATACTATGTAGATAAATGAACAATATTTACCAAACGTTATGTTTCGTTATATGAATATATTTAACGTTTGATAAATAAATCCGGAATGACTTGTTACCTTAAATACAGTTGCCCTTTTATTAACTCTTTTATACATGTATTTACCCTTCTGAACTGTTTCAATAAATTGAAAATTGAGTGTAGTAATGCATTTTAAAAAAATTTAACATTTCAGACTTTATTTGAATTCATTTTTTCTGTTAAATCTATGATGTGTATTGCTTTAGCCTTACATACATTTATGTGAACATGTGCATGTGTCATAGCTCAATAGCCCTTGCTAATAATCTAAGTTTTAATGTATAGCAAAACGTGAATGTGCCACACGCTGACGCTTGGCTTGAAATTCATGAACAGTATATCATTAAAAATGCAAACCAAATAGATCGCCCAAGACGACAATTTTATGTGTTTTTTAATAGTACAAATAAGTTAAGAAGCAATACGAGTATATCTTTATGAATTTGGCATTGAAAGTTAATAGTTTTAAAAGAGAAACATATTATCGTATATGGGGCAAATGCTCTGCTTACTTTCTAGATGTTAATCTGTTTTTGTTAAAAACAAAACACATTGTTACAAGATGTGAAAAAAAAAATAAAACGTTTTTTTTTTCAAAACTTTATCAGTTTTAACGTCTCCATATTTGTATGTAAATGAATTGATCCATATTATGTAGAAAATTTTCCTTCACATCAGTTGTGGATGTTTTGCTCCAGGCACGCTTTGCATTTCGACCGAAGGTAACATGCTTCTTTCCACAATTTCCCATTTCTCCTGTGAGCATTAAATAAATAGAAACATATCATTAAATCAATTCATTTTGAAATTCTAAAATAAGGAAAGCAAAATTCAATAAACAAACTCGTTGCTATAAATTCCCTTTCTTATTTATTGAAGCTTTTACGAGTATTTTGTACCTTCGAATAAAAATGAAATTAATATCTATTTTACAATCATGGCAAAATGACAAAACTTTACATAATGAAAACACACATGTAACTCTTGATATAGTGTCCCTTTAGATTTATATACATTGACAATTATTATGAAATTATGTAATATAAAAATCATTCATGTATGATACTATTCAAATTCAAATGTAGTAAGGTAAGCAGGTTTATGCTCAAATATCATCAGTTAGTACAGGAGCAATTAACAAAAAGTCAATGTATTGTATCGTCGGTTTTGGGACGATATTATGAGTTGAAAACGCTACAGTGCGAGTCGTGTTTGGTTTAGTTACTTTTGCGTGTTTAAGCGGTGTGGCACCGCCATTTATAAATTTTGTAAAAGATTTGGCTGTAGATGTCTAGAAAGTCACAACATTGTATGTATTTTTGTTTTTTCCACTCACAGACTGTTACTATATATGATTTACGTATATACATTGATATATTGTTTTGTACTTTGCTACTGTTTGGTGAAATAAGTTTGTAGATTCGTACTTTAAATTCTCATAACAAATTATATAGAATTTCATATGGAACCTTTTTTCAGCGAAGATGCATAAAGTTTATATTATTTAACCTTAAGTAAAGTACGTTAATTTCTAAATTGCAAGTAAAGGTTTATGAACTAAATTACCAGTAGAACTTTGCTTCATTTGAGATGAATATATGACTTTGATAGAAATTTACCTATAGTACTAAGTATTTTCTTTTTATATATTTTCATCCTTTCTCACACACACACATGTACTTATTCACATCCACACGATATTCAATAAAGCTGGTTATACTGTCTGATAGTAGTTGTGTTAGTTTTTTCACTTTTACGAGGCAGAACAGTCAACTAAAATATTTGCCTATGCAATTTGTGATGGGCGACAGAGAAAGTTGTCCGACAACACAACAAATAAATACAAAAAAGACAAAAATAGCACTAGAACGAAATTTAGCCATCAACTGAACGAATTTTTTTTATCATCTTGGATATGAGACCGCGCATGAAATTAAAGAAAATAATGCATCCCATTGTAATTAAACCTATTACAAGGTGTTAAACGTTAACCGCTTGCTGTAACAATTGATGACAAGCGTTATTTTACGCACGCGTAAAATGGTTGCGAAGAACTGGTCAGTTGTGCAGTGCATACCTTGAAAAGAGCCGAATAATACAACCTTTACGAACGTCTATTTAGATCTGCGCAGTTGCGGAATTGAAATTACATCCTACACATATAAACTCATAAATAGGTCCAAAGAGAAGACGCACCTATCAGCAGCCAGTGATCATAACGAGGCATTAGCAGCTATGGTCAAAATGTGTGTTGAAGTTGTGAATAATCGTCCAGACTTGTGGCATACGTTTTTCAAGAAAAAGAAGAATCCATTACTTATTATAGCTTTATAATAAGATACTTTAAGTGTTTAATATTGTTTAATATTGTGGATGTCAATTTAGAAGTTAGGAACATTACATAAACCTGCATTTTCCTGTTGTCAAGAATACAACATTTAAGTGTTTGAAATTGTGGATATCAATTGAGAAGTTAGGAATATGGTGATAAATGGTATGTTTACTTATTCATTTTTTTTTATTTTGATTTTATACGGAAAATTAAATTACCGTTTCTGTTTGGCAGATGTCGGGACATCACAGGCAATTTAAACAAAATGTACCTGTATAATTATACATTAGAAGACTACTTTTATGGCCTCATTTTGTCTGAACTCCATATTTGTTCAATAATCTTGTGCAAAAAAACACGGAAAAGTTGAAATTGCCTGAACAACACAGGCAAAAGGCACACTTGCTCGCTATAATACCTAAACACCATGTAAAGCTATAATTGTCTGAACACCAAAGGCAAAATGCATATTACCTTCTGGGACTAGTCTTAAGTACAGAGCGTTTTTGATGGCGGAATGTCTACTTATTTGACTTAAAATTAAATTATTATTAGTTATTTATTCATTCTTTATTTGTACCGCTATTTTGAATGAATGAACTTCTAGAGATGGACATAAGAGTTCAATTCTTTCAGAAACATTGACCAAAATTAGACTGACGGCCAAGAAACCAATCGTCCAACAGTTCCTTATATACATGTCAAAATAGTTATCATATACTCTTAGCGATGATTCTCCAGCCCAAATGCAATTTGTGGATTTTTTAAACACCCTGATATTGTAATCACGGAATAAATCCGATCGCAGTGCGTTTTGAGGGTTATGATTCATGCTCAATGAGAGGACCTGAAATATTTCACAGAATCTGGGCCCGGCGATAAGTGATCACCTGGCCACTTTGTGCACTTGTGCAATTCTTCGGGCTGGTGGCTGTCATTGCTTTTCAAGTTTTCATAAAGCATACGGCAGTTATTGCTCGTAGGATACTTAAATATGCCCAAATGTCATCAAGAGCAGTTTTGCATGTGGAAGGAATGTACTTTTCAGACTGTAAAAATGAAACAAAAAAATTAGGAGACGATATTTGGTGATTGGTAATTTGAATGAATAGGAGTAAGTTTTCTTCTTTTTATTACTTTTGACATTTAAGTTATTTATCAATTTCAACTTTGCTTTTCTCTAAACAGCCTGACATTGTTAGAATTGTCAGCAAAAATAAAATTGAGGTACCACGTGAGGAAAATCTCAAAAAGTAGTTTCGTCATTGAAAAGTGTGAAATTATATTTTGATAATTTTCACTGTAAAATTATCAAATATAATTTTCACGGATAATTTAGTAATTCACTGAAAACCATAAAATAAAATTGATTCTTTTTCGACAAAACACACTCCTGATCGCAATGTTACATGTCCAAATACCAAAATAGGTATTTAACAATATCTTCATCATTATTGTTATCACTACTCATAAAGCTGTTGCGATGAATGAGTGGAGAAAACCCCCCAGAATAAATGGATACTAAAACAGTAAATGACTACATTGTAAAGACTTCTGCAACTACTTTTCCAAATGAATTTAATCTTAAAGAATACGAATAGCTATCATTCAGTTGGACAGATCAAGAAATAATTGTATTTTCAAAGTCAATAATTAACAAAGACTATATTTTGAACATATTGACAAGACCACGATCAGATGGACGAGTTAGAATCAGCTTGACTTTAAAATTATATAATAGCAATTACGTCGACATAAAAGTTTTAACATGAAACTTCTTTCGTTTCCTTTTCGAAAACGTCAAATTTGATATTCACTTAACATATCGTTGAAGCCATATTTCCCCATTTCAGAGCGCAGGATCGTTTATATTTAGTTTTCATATCAACGAGGCATGTTTACAAGGTCAGACATTATCAGCATTTACACAAAATGTCAGTGAATCAGTAAATTTAACGACAAACTAGGTTTAACGATTTCAATTAGTTAGTACGTCTTGATCCTTTGAAACAGATTTATCTTTGGGATTCATTGGCACTAAGACAATGACCATGAGATAAATAATGCATTTTCATGAAAAAACAGACCAGCGAATAACAGTTTATCAAATTTCATAGATCATAAGCTGTACTGGTTGCGGGATAACAAGGTGTTATTTGTTCATAAAACCATAAGAATGAAATAGAGAAGGGAAACTGGAAAAACATAAAAAAGATTATTTTAAAGTTATCACAGCGCTTGATCCGAATAAAGTAATGTTATTGATCTGAGCCTGATCCTAATTCTTCTCCACTTTTGTTTTTATGACATGGTAATAGCAATGATGGTTTACCACCTATTCGTGAAATAGGAAGGTCATACAGAAGCTAGAAGTAGATCACGTAAAGCTATGACAGTAAAAGCTGGATAAGATAAATTTGTAAAAATATTTTGCCGTCGGCCTGAAAACCAGTTTCAATAACCATTTTAACAGTACTGTTGTAAATCTCATAACTTACTCAAGATCTTTTAAATGCCAACAAATGGTGTAATTTGAATTGCATACCTATCAATGCTAACAAAACTAAGGTCATGTATATTTCCTCAAAACATAAGCAAAATTATATTTGTGAAAGTGATCCTTGTATTTTGTGTAAAACAGAGCAAATTGTTTGTAGCTCTGAAGAAAAATTACTGGGTATTTCAATAAATAACACCTTATCTTGGCAAAGTCATATTGATAATGTTCTAAAAAAATGCAACTCATTGTTTCATTTATTATCTCGTAAAAAATTATTTATATCTATACCTGTGCGTAAAATGTTTTACAATGCATATACTTTACCACATCTTGACTATTGTTGCATTATTTACGGTAACTTTACGTCTTTTCTAGAAGATAAACTCATTACGTTCCAAAAGAGAGCAGCAAGACTAGTTCTAGACAAAGATTATGACACTCCATCTGCTGAACTAATTTCTGAACTCAGCTGGATGACCTTTTCGCAGTGGGTTGTTTTTCAAAAAGCTTTCATGATGTTTAAAATAATGAATAATCAGGCGCCTTGCTATTTAGTGAATTATTTCATTTTATCGTAAGATGTTCATACTCGCATTTTGCGTTCATCATCTGATTTTTAACTTTATACCCCTAGACCAAATACTGAACAATTTCGTAAGACTTTTATTTATTCTGGATCTTATATTTGGCACGGCCTGCCTGATTCTATCAAGTCTGCTACAACTGTGAACCATTTTAAAACTTTATACTTGAGATTTAATCACACATGATGCATACAAATTAATAATCTCCTATATGTATTTACATATATGTATTTTAATAGTTTAAATATGTTTAATTTATATTGTTCCTTGTTGAGGGCCTCATGGATTCAACGAGTTCTCTTGTTAAATAAAAGTCTTTATTATTATTATTATTATTATTATAAACACCGCTAAGACGGATATTATTTCTTAATTGGTGTACGGATGATCCGAAGGCGAAGTATGTCATGCAAACAGAAATTGTACTTTCGATTTCGCCACAATGAGGCTGAATACGATCTGGAGTCGATATGAAACCTAATTCATTAATGAAATGCGCTGTTTCTGTTCTTATGAAATTTATCAAATGCAGCTTTGACAGCCTTGATGCCTTGAGTCCTTATACTTCAACATCCCCGTTCATTAACAATGGTTTGATTACAGTGAATGGAAACAGGATCATTTTAAACCTTTTAAAGCTACAAACATAACATTCTTATCTTATATGTACGAAATCTGATAACTTACAGAACAAATGGTACATGTATTACAATGTAAAGATGTACATGTACCATATATTTGTTTGTTAAAAAACTTAAATCGTAGATGTCTGCAGAGTTACAGCCTGATTATCACTGTTTATTAAAGGTGTATTTAACACAAGGGAACAACCCGCTATGGAAACATATGATCACCTTTAGCATTTCTTCCAGGAAAATAAATGATACTTCAATATTTTTGGCTGGAATATAAACAAGTTGTGTTATTGTTATCGTTTAAGCGGGGTCAAACACTTAATCTCAGCCTGGATGAGACAAAATAATAATACGCACAACTTATTTACTAGAGACATCGGAAGCTGGTCAACATCCGTTTGTGAGTAACAAACAAGGCAAACGTTTCAGCAAGTGAATAATTGTGTTTAAAAATACCAATAAATTACCGAAATCAACCATATAGCCACAAAAGAAAAAAATGTCGCTGGATTAGTAGTGCACACCTTTTGGGTACATCAACCGTTACAGAACAGAAAATACATAAATCAGCAGACTGGAGCAATGCAAACATTTTTAATTAAGAATTTGCTAAATACTGTAACAAACCACTGTAGAATAACAATAGGAAATCATTGCAGGATATTCTGAATACTGTTAATTAGTTGACTGTAGAATTTATCTATTGCCTGCGTATTATAAGTTAGATCACATGTTAAATCTTATTAATTCCAAGAAGAATTGAATACTATGTTTATTTTACAAACTTATCATTTGTTGATGACTAATATCTCTGTGGTTCAATTCATGAGTTTATATGTATGATGAAATTAGATGATTAAACTAGAATTCCCTACACCTTACTAGCCCTTAATACGTTCTATGCGGATGAACTTCTATATCAATTCCCGTCTTATAGTGTGACAGTCCATGCATAAGGGAAGCTTACCAAAAATTGTGCCAGGAATCTGACAGTGCTGACACGCCCGTACTTGGACATTAATTATATCCCGAAACGATATATAGATATTGATAAGCAAGGATCAACAAGAAAGCCTTAAGATTGAACATAAACATAGTTGATAAGGCATTAAAGGCATCAGTTCATTACCAAAACTAACCAAAAAGATACGTGTGACTTCGCTTTACTATAGAAAATTTTGGAAATCAGAACAATGTCGGTACATCACTATCCAACTCATTATAAAAGAAAAATACAAAACTTAAAAAGATATATATATTAAATTTTCTTCAAAATGAACTTCAAAACTAGGTAAACAAATGGATAGATTCCAAACAATGCCTCTTCAGACAAAGACAACGCGTTTACGCATGATTTAATTTTGGCCTGATTCCAAGATATTAAAAAACTCAGGAAACAATGTGATCCCTCGGAAGCATTAATCACAACAAGATAACTTGAAAATTGCAGACTCGGTTTGATTGAGTCTGCACATGAGGGATAATTAATAAGTGCAACATCTCTCAAGCCCCCTAGCACTGGCTTGAGCGATACTCAATTCACAACACTTAATAGTGCTGGCATCAATTAAGTCTCGGTAATTACCCTCATTACATGAACTCGGACAGCTATACAGTCGTTATTTGTATACGGAGATATGAAAACATAGTCCAATGTTTATACAATAGTAAAAATAAAAAAAGCAAGAAACTAAAAATGGGCCCCGAATTGTAAAGTTCATAAATGTGAATGTTTTATGTACTCGTATTTGTATTGACGACTCGATAAGTAAATCGTGTCATTCCGCAGTAAAGCTTGCGTCTTATACAAAATCATATAAGCCTCGGCTAATTCGCAGCTGAATTAATTCTAAGGCAATACGTATACGAGGGTTGTCCAAAAAATTCGTGCACTGCAGTTATTGTCGTGTGAGTTATTGATAGAAAAACATTAATTATATATCACTTGAAGGGGAGATATATCTTAAATAATAAAACAAAAGAAAAAAACATGTAACCGGCATATCCTGAAAACGAATCGTCATACAGTTACCTTGGTAACGTAATACCGGCGCACGACAAAAAATTGGGTTAGTTCATGACTATGATGCATCACGGTATTCTTTAAACACTACATATTAACGTTAAAATTCAGGGAAAAGTGTGTGTACGTATTCCTTACGTCACTAGAAAATATGGCGTCATTTGCATTCTTGTAACAGTCGTAAACAAACATTTGTTTGCGGTCGTCAGTACTGTAATTACGTGAAAATATCAGTCGCTAAACGTCTGGAAATACGGACGATTATTAAATTTGGTGCAAATATTGGTAAAACACCAACAGATACCTACAGAGAACTTAAAATGGCAAGCGGGACAAATTCAGTGTCAAGAAGGCTGGTTTTTAAATGGCACAAACGCTTTGTGGAAGAGAAAGAGAGTCGGTAGACGATGAAAACCAGTCAGGCAGACGTCCGTCCGTAATGCCGGCGCATGTGACGAGGGTTGTCCAATATATTCCTGCACTGGTGGAATATGCTACATGTACGTTGCATTAAAAACAATAAAAACTACACAATACTTTTCACCAATCATTCCTCTATTGACAGTAAAACAAATTATAACATAAAAAGCAAATACCACTTTATATTTACAAGCAACAAACAATACAATTACAGTAATGAACTAACCCAATGTTTTGTCTTGCGCCGGTATTACGTTACTAAGGTAACTCAATGACCATTCTTTTACACGACACGCCGGTTACTCGGCTTTTTCTTTTGTTTTCTTATTTGAGACATATTACTCTTTCAAGTGATATATAATTCATTTGTCTTTATTAATAACTCTCACGACATTAACTGCAGTGCACGAATATTTTGGACAACCCTCGTATTAGCGATTTCATTGATTGTATCTAGTAATTGTATGGATGCCGTCTCGTTAAATTTGTATTTGAGAATTAGTCTCGAGTTTAGAATATAAAACATTTTATTACAGTTTGTTTAATTTAAATATACAACCTTTATTTTCAATTTCAAATCTTTTTCTTTTTCATTCAAATACTTAGGTTTCCAACCAAACAGGTTTCGAAAAAATCCTTTTTTTCGATCCCTTTTCCATGCACAAAGAATGACACTTAGCATTTCTCCATTTAGCTCTATCTCAAGTAACACTGCTTCAACATCCTGAAAGCATTTTTATCATTGCTAAACAATGGAACGTTCAATGTTTTTATTATTTACAGGACTAAAAATATTGTGAATTAGGCCCAAATTTGTATTTGCAACTACCAATATATAATCGTATTCAATGAATTAACAAATTATTTTTAAATCAAAGTTATCATATATTTATTAATCAATTGTATCAAAACAAAATATTTCTTTAAAAATTACAGCACATAATAACCAAAATGGTATTTCAAAAATATATCGATTTAAACTCGGACACTAATACTCTAAACCTGGACATGACGACATAGCGCAATCGTCAATAGGTATTGAAAAACAGATTAAATGTGCAATGAAGTAAAAAAACAGATAATGATACCTGGATGTTGACTAATCGCTCCTCTATGTAGTCAATAAACGTGTAAAACAAAGATTCAACATCACGAATTATACTTATTGTTTCTTCAAGGTCATCTGCATGATACATAAAGTGACGATGATAGTAGGTAAATGTCACTTCTGCCGAAGTGAGAGGTGAGCGACCGAGTCTGTTTTTAGAAATCTGGAACATCACTAAGTGCTAAATTTAAGCTGGGTTTTACATGCTACATTTAGGTGTGCTATATTTTAACGTCTGGTAATCCATTTTATTTATTGGGTTTCATTACTGATTTCATTTATTACTACTTACTTTTAGTTTAGGTAATGATATATAAAGTTATTTTCGTATTATTGTTAGTAATAAAGAAAACAGTATACTTCAATGTATTATGTTATTTTCATTATCAATTAATGGAATATAGCAACGGTCTTCAGTTAATTTTTTCATCGGCCCGCCAATTTAGTGTATACAAATTTTAAGTTGTAATGATATCGTAAATAAAAGATCTTATAAATACTATATAAGGTCTACATCAAAATTGTGGTGTACATAAAAACGAGCGGACGGTATTTCCGAGATCGAGCGGAAGGCCGACATAAACGGCTAATTGTAAGTATTATTTACGGTTTTGTTTTGTAATGCGTTTAAGTTGCATATTTTCGAAAAACGAAAAATAAATTTTCCTAACGTAGTGAACACGACGATTTGTAGAAAACCCTTCAAATGCTTTACCTTTCGGATCTTTTCGGAAATGCCGTTCGCTCGTTTTTCCGTACACCATAATTTCAAGGTTGAGCGAGTTTGTCAACGTCCAATATTACAATTACTTGATAAAAAATTGAACATGTATCATATCATACAGCGGAGACCGAGTCATGACAAGTTTGTGCATGATCTATAAAGCAACAGAACGCACAATAAACAGAAACATTAATTTTACATTCATCGCTAATAATACAGCGTTTTCTTGTTCTAGCAAGAATTGCAAGAAGACAAGTGTTGCACTGGAGAATGAAGGAAGAGGTTTCCGACCTATAATATAACTATTTTGTTATCACAAAGTTTAGAGAAACTTTGCAAGTGGTGTTCAAAAAAGGTTTCCTTGTCGGGAAAGTCATTTTGAAAATCATGTATCGGCCATTAATTTTGCATGAAACCAGCTAAAGGACTGATGTTTATGACAGTTATGTTAAAAAACGTCAACACTGGAACAGAATAAAAATCAACATGAATACGGTAACATTAAGACCTTTCGCCACATAATTTGTCTTATAACAGTTTTACAAAGTCTCTCAGGTATTTATTGAATATATTTCATACGAGGTATGAAATGCTTTGTCACACTTTTTGTTAATTACATTTATGAAATACGAGGATCTATCAAAACGTTTCTTCCGGTAGTCAGAGAACCCAACTAATGGTCTTACTTTTCAATATAATCCCCCTCTACATCAATGCACTTTGCCCATCTGTGCTCCAACTTGTTTAACCCTTCAAAATAGAACACTCTATGTTGGTCCTCAAAGAATTCCTCCGCCTCCATGACACTTTCATTGCAAGAGTGCTTCCACCATATGCTCTGTTTTTGGATTCTCGATCGAAGTGATGGACCCATGTTTCTTCCTGAGTTACGATCCGGTGGATAAAATCATGTTCATCCTCGTAGCGAGACAAAATATATCTTGAAATGGCAAGCCTGGTCCGTTTCTGGTAGTCAGTCAACTGTATGGGGACCCATCTAGCGGAAACCTTTTACATGCCATAGACATCAGTCAGAATTGCCTGAACTGAACCAAAGCTTATACCCACTTCCCCAGCAATGCTTCGCAGGTCTCGCCTTCTTTCGCACATGAACAGATCGTGTACAGCTTCGGAAGTTTCATCGTTGGTGGCCTCTTTTGGCCGCCCAGGCCTCTCATCATCTCCAATGATTTCCCTGCCTCTCTCAAATTCAGCAGCCCATTTTCTCAAAGTGCTATAGGAAGGGGATTCCTTCCCAAATGTATCCATGAGGTCTTCATGGATTTCCTTGGGGCCATCCCTATCTTACAGAGGTACTTATTGACGGCCATGATTTCAACTTTCTTCATTTGGTCTAAATGACACAACCCTGTACTGATCAAAATGTGTTTTATATTACTAAATCTGCGTAAAGCCATGTGTAACTCGGTCAGTGATCATCAATAAGATATCGGTGTCGACGTATTGTGTGTTAATGTCAGTGTAGTGGCTAGAAGCATATCGGGTCGATAATTTTTTGATCATACCTGGTATAATCAAAATACTAGTAATTAAACTGTTTATGCTAAATCGTATTTCGATCTTAAACCTTTGCTGAAATAAATACTTGCAATTTGCAGGAGCTTTTCAAGATATATATATTTGTTACCACGACATTAAGAGGGACACGAGCGGTTGACCTATTGATATAATCATTAAGCTTGAGTATGTGTAGCAGAGCCCGTA
The DNA here is from genome assembly GCF_026571515.1 of Ruditapes philippinarum. Taxonomy (NCBI): domain Eukaryota; kingdom Metazoa; phylum Mollusca; class Bivalvia; order Venerida; family Veneridae; genus Ruditapes; species Ruditapes philippinarum. Next base: position 38,524 of record NW_026854006.1, read on the forward strand.
CCGTTAGAGAAATGTAGTTATCTTCCTCTACCCGAGAAAAGCATAAAAGAGCACAAAAACACAAAAAGCGGTACTCGCAGTAAAAATAACAATCAAAATGCTTGTTCTGGACAATACTTGCCGCTGCGTTACACCCAGTCACAGACGCGGAAGGCCATAATCCAGGCCGTGTAAGCAACAACAGGCAGTTTAATTACATATTAAATGAAAATGGCATCGATTTTTCTCTTTTAGAAAGAAAGAGACAATAAAATAAAATTTTAATTAAGTCATTTGGTGTAGAAAAATATAAAATATATCCTACAAACAAGTAAGCCTTACCAAGTTTCTCCCCCAGTCTTTTTTTAAAGCGGATCTTAGACATTTTATATGATTAGAAATATAAGTCGTCTGTCAGGAGACAGAATAGCACATGATGGACTAGCGTGTTACAGCATTAAGTGCTACCTCTGATTTACTTAATAAACATGCACCTTGCAGTTTTCAAAATGGAGCACAACGAGTGAAGACAAACAATAGGTTCGATGTACCATTAAAAAATAAAACAACCCTTTGGTTTTGTTAGTTTTAAAAGTCTATTACATCAATTGATTCGAGTACCTCAACCACTAATAAGTCTTCCACAAAACTATATAAATAACCGAGACATGTGGTTACTTTTTCTTTATCAAATGTGCTGATGATGAGATGTTAAAACCTGCCGAAGTGTATAGGGGACCTTGTGTAATCAATAATATTTTAACCGTTTGTTATAATAGAAAATGATATATGTTAACTCTTGAAAAAACCCATGAAACTTACTTTATTCTAAGAAAAGCCGATGGTTTCAAAGAATCAACAAATAATAGATTCATTTTTGCAGTAATTCGCTGGATGATGTCACATTTAAAGATATATGAAGCCTTGAGTTACAGTTTTTCACTATGTCTGTTAAAAAGTCAAGGTATTGATACTTGACAACAGCTTCCAAGTGCTTCTTTAGAAATATTCCTATTGACATAGTGGTAGATTTCTTAATTATCGAGAAATTCTTTCACCCATCTGTTTTACCATTTGCTTCAGGATCCGTTCTCATTTCTTATCGTTGACGTCTTTTGCAGAATCGTGTTATTCATTCTTCAACGGAACCACGCACAAATATCGAGAGAATACGTCTATAGTGACGAATAAGTATTTGATTGACAATTTTCCTTAAGCAAACTGGGTCAATGTCCGCCTTGGGGTCTTTAATTTGTAATGTAATGGCCTTTGTTAACTTTATGCATACACATTTTGCAAACACTGAATATTTAAAAATTAGCATTCAGTAGAATTCCAGATTACTAAAACAAGTCCATCATCTCTCCTGGGGCAGAACTGTCTTTACCTATCATTATCACGTCAATAACATTAAAAAATATTCATTCACCATAAATATTAAAATATCTATATGTTCAGCGCTCCTTTTTAGTTGTTGAATATCTAACATGTTCTTAGTCTATTGATAAATACATGTCTGGAATTAAAATATATTTCTGAAACATAATGTGCCTTTAAGAAAAACAAGTACAGAGCAATGTCATAAGGAAAGAGAAGACATTGTTGTTTACAGGTATTGCTCCGGAGAGGTTATATTTACGTTAAATCTTACTTTGGGAAGATGAATTGTAAATAATACAAATAAAAAATTGCTTTATAAAGTGTCTTCTGTAATTTTTGTATGCTTTTAATGCGTACATTCGCAAAGAGAAGTTCATAAAAATAAAAAGGTAGAATAAAAATAAATTAACGAAAACAACTAAGAAAATATCAGAAATAGTGAATAGTATACCTTCACGGTTTTTCAACTCTGTCACTTTACATTCTTTCCGATAAATATCACTTTCATGTTCTTCTATTTTCATCCGAAGATCGCGCGCCTGTTCTTGTTTCCTTTTTGCTGATATTTCGTTGCCCTGTGCACTGCTTTTACTCACATAAGCTGATGTGCCGTGAACAACGGAGTTTGCTCCTGCAAGTCCTAATGCAAGAGTAATGCTTTTTCCTCCTGAAGAAAATTTATCTTGTTTGGTCTTTGTATGCTAAATAACTGAAACACGTCCTATGTTGTCTCCTTTTATAATCAATGTAACGAAATACCCGTGCGTTTAAAAGTTAACATATTTTTTTGGTAATTCTAATAGTATATAAAGAAGAAATAAGAAACAACAATAGCACTGGAAGTGTAAATAAAATAATTATACATAAATGGGACAAAACTAATTTCATAGCAGTTGATGAAATATTATAAAATTTAAATTTAATTTCGTTTAAATCGTGATACCTGTAACAGGTGCGAATGCCAATCCGGTCAGAAGTCCAATTCCACTTCCTACTGTTGCTACAATTGCATGCTCTGTTGACAATTGATGTGATTCTGCAGCGTATCTTTCTAGCTGTCTTGCATCGCTTTCGTAAGAGTTGGCGTCGTTATAGCATGTCTCAATCTCCATTCTTAAAGAATTCATTGTTCCCATTGTCTGCGAAATATCAACGCATATCAATTGTCTTTTAGTTTCGTCCTCTTTTTTCCTTCGTCTGCATATTTCAACAACATCATGATTACTGGTTTGCGATCTCCGTACATCGTCGGACCATTTGGTTAAGTCTTTTCGGAACTCTATTATGGCCACTTTAAACTTGTCAAAAGTGTTAGCATTCGGTCTCCACTTCGACAGCAATTTGGATTTCCTTCTATTAACGGCACGCCATTTAATAAACAAGAGAATGTTGAGCTTTTCTCTTACATTAATCCATTCCGAGGCTAGCTTTTCTATTTTGGTCTGGACATCTGGCTCATTGAATAATTTCTTTAACAAGAGGTTCAACTTTTGTTGATCCGTCTCAAGTTGCTTAAAGAGAACCAATTTCTTTTCAATTTCACCAACTGTAATACTAAATAGATTAAGTATCTTCCACTCCCTCAGACCTACATTCCAAGAAAGAACTTCAAACAATTCCTCTTCATTCCAGGCAAAATTTAAAGAACATAACTTGATCGGTGAAACTGTTTTACGTTGCGTTTTTTTTTTTTTTTTTGGGGGGGGGGGGGTGGGGGTTATTTTTTATCAATTAGAATTATGAATTCATGTCATTACTCGAGTAATTATTAAAAGACATAAATTTGTAAGCCTACTCAGTCGACTTGGAACCCATGAAATATTTTCAATCCTGAGTGGCATTTATTAAGCCGGTTCGAAATTGACTGACATTTAACCTTCAATATGCCGAGGCTCGCATAATAAAATTTCTTCACTTTTGACCTACATTCCACGAAAAGAAAACTTCATTACTTTAGACAAATATTTATTATAGGCAAAATATACACATATACTACAAGAACATTACGTGATGGGTGGTATTAGTTTTCGTTGCATTTTTTTCCATAAGCTATTTTGTAATTAAAGCCATGAACTGTGAAATAAATTCTTACATTATTCTTTTTAATGACAAGAAATGTCTTAGTAACTTAATTAAGAACCGTTTAAAAATAATTTTAGGTCGCCATCAAGGCTATTAATTTTAGGTCGCATGGACGCTAGGCCACCGCTAGGTCGCCAAGCAACCCGTCTGCCATATTCACTGAGCTCACTCAGCTCAGCCGCTAGGGCGCCAGGTCGCCAACATTATGCCGTTTATTCGCCAACTTCAAAGACCTTTCTACCTGTTGATTGATTTTTACAAAGATATACTACGAACAAAACTGTTAATTAAAATTATAATACACATAAGAGATACACACGCTGGATTTGCATATTATGTAAGTGTTTAGACTCACCAATCTTAAACTGTATCTTTCGTAACCTTTATAAAAATATGCTATTTTTTACATATGAATGTCACTTTGAATTATTCAGATTGAGATAAAGCATAAACACCTTGTTTAAATTTACATTTCACTCAGTAAAATGACATATGCTAAGTACAGATTTAATCTTCAGACTTCTAAGTGTAATGTATTTTAAAACAAAAGAGCATTGATTGTCCTTTTATTCCTGAATGGATTAAAGATTACTTGACAGAAATGCGTGAAATATGATGCTGACGTGTCGCATGTTAGTTGGCGTTCCAGCCACACTTGCTCGCGTCTAAACGTATGACACATTTATTTTAAATTAAAAGTGCAGCGAATACGATTGACATGAAACTGTGTAGAGCTCAAGATTCTTATATAGCGCAAAAAAGTTCATGTCGCGCTCATATCTCCAAAGAAATGATGTAAATTTTCATAAAATGAATATATAGAATGTCTTCTAATGGAACGTTATGTTCGATTATCTTTTTTCAAACTTATAACTTTAAACTTTTTTACCAATATAATTTGCTTTTTAATATATTGTTAAACGCATTTATAATAAACATTGATTGGTGCTTTGTTATCCTTTCCGAATATGTATTATAATTCACTACTCATTAGCTTTTGCAGCATTCATTTAAGTTATCACTAAATTAAAAAAGACATACCGGGAATCACAGATGGACAGTTTGGAACAAAAGATCCACCGCATAACTAGGGGATATGGAGTGGTATACGTCGTATTTCTAAATTCAAACATATCAGATGAAGAAAAGACAATGTCATTTAAGGTCAAAGTCATTAGAATAATTCAACATGTCGGTTTTGTCATATTAAGTAGACTTTTGTCCAAGAATGAATCAAATCCAGAAAAGAAAAAAATAACAAAGTTATAACAATTCAGGAAAATTTCAATAATTTGAGCTTCACTGTCAAATTCAATATCAATAAAAGGTCTAGGTCAAATGAAAATAATTCAACGTGTCGGTTTTGTCATATTTGTTCTTTTCTTGCAAGTATGAATAAAATCTATGTACATTTGTATACGTAAATAACAAAGTTATGACAATTACAGAAAATTTCTATAATTTGATCTTCATGGCGAAAATCAATTAAAGATGAAAGTCACATCAGAAGAATTAAACTAGTTTGATCACATGTGTCCTTTGTGCAAGACTGAATCAAATCAGGAAGTAAATAACTTATGATAATTTAAGCAAATATCAATAATTTGACCTTAAAGGTCAAGATTATTAAAGGTCAATATCATAACAGAATAACTTAACATGTCAGTTTTATCATATGTGTTCTTTTGTTCAAGTATGAATCAAAGATGTAAATAAAGTTATGACACTTTGAGGAAATTTCAATAATTTGAACTTTCCGATCAAGATCAAATAAAGATCAAGATCATATTTGAATTATTCAACATAAGGATTCCTTAACCAAGTATTAATCAAATCCATAAAGAAATACAGTTATGGCCAATAGTAGCAAAATTTACTGATTTGACCTTCAGCGTCAAGGTCAGGTTAAGGTCAAGTTCAATAAAATCGTTCCAAAATTGTTGTGTACTAGAATGAAGACAATACGTTTGTAACTTCCAAAATTTTAACCAATTAAAGCAAAAAAAAAAACAACAAAAAAACAACAACAAACAAAAATATAGAAATAAAAAAACAACAACAACAAAAAACAACAACAACTAAAATTTAATCTTGAAGGTCCAAGTCAAGGTTACCTACATGTCTAGGTTGAATTGTTTGATCTTTTAGGACCTTGTCCTTAGGGTTGTTGTGCTTAAGTATGAAGATAATCCATCCATAAACAAACAATTATCATAGTATTGCAAGCAAGCCATAAGTCCTTCATCGGTATTCTGAAGGGCTATTTGCCATTCAATGATGCAATTGAATTAATGAATGATATAAATGAACGTAAATCTTTTGAGTTCTTAGTTTGTCTGTATCACAGTAAAGTGTTAAGTGTCCCTGCATTGTAAAGACATTATGTTTGTACAACAGATAATCGAAATATCCAATTTCTATAGGATGAATATGTATAACTAATGTTTCAACTTTTCTATATTTTAAGTAGATTTGTTGGAAAAGTTCCAAGTTCTTTAAAATTGATATTAGAAAACAGTTTTTAGGAACGGACAGACAGACGGACTGAAAGACACTCTGCAGGTAAAATTTTAAACATCTCTGGTTATTACCAAAATATAGCATTTTTTAAAAGCAAAACTCTTAAAGAGGAAATAAATCTTGAAATAAAGATGCTAGACTGATGGATATTGTCATACATGATGTGAGTGTAACAAAGAACATATCAAGTTCAAAATGGAAATACTCATGGAAACCCATGGTTTATAAATCTAATCACATATATGATGTTGGTGTATGATGTTTATGAAGTTTGAAGTAGATACATTAAGAAATAAATAAGTTATGAATTTATTTTTTCATGAAAATTCTAAGTTCAAGAGAAGTAATTCCAATATTATTGCTGTAAACCATGTTAGTAACATTCATTCATCTTAAATGTGTATACATTATTGGGTCCTAAGAATCAGATCTTTGCAGCAAACCATTGTCCATTTCTATTGTCATAAACCGAACTCAATTTCTGTTTATTTCACCGTAAAAAAGAACATTTACATCATATATCACTATATAAAGTTTTTTTCAACTGTTTTATTTTATTGAGTATAGAAATAAATTGCATATCTATGCAAACATGACATATATTATTTATTACACGTAGTCTCGTCTATACATGTAAAACATATACAACGAGAACAATGTTTAGCCATATGAGACACGTCATGTTCCAATTCTTTTATTCCCTGCGGTCTGGAAACCGCAGGGTATTGGTACGCGTTTAACTTTTGAGGCATGGAGGAGCACGTGACCTGTTTTCGGTACATGGAGGAGCATGTGATCTGTAAACCGTATATGATTGGTTAATTGACCTTTTCGAAAACCCAGCTAAATACCGTTTGCCGGTACGTTACGGATTTACCTGTAGGAAATTAGTCCGAATTACACTTAATTGAGAACGTCATATTTCTAATTTTCTATAATTATTTTACCGTTTAAGGTGGAAAACCTTGAATGATGTCTTTGAAAATTATCAATGTTTCTTCAATATCTATCTCAAATTTTACAAACAATAAATTGTTTATACTGAAAATCTACAAAATTAAAATATTCGTAGTGGCATCTGCCATAATAAATAGAGATATTTTCTGCGTAAACTTGTGTGTTTACTTTATTTATTTTTTGCTCGGAATTATTCATAAAATGGTAGGCCTATTTAATCATTTTCTTAAAAAGAAATAATTGTTTTATGTTCGACCTTCTCCGGTCTTCAACGGTCACATACAGTTTCCAAAGACCTTCTTCTATATTGTTCGATTATTGTCAACTATGTTCCTGTTACAAACGTTTATTTATCCCCCCCCCCCCCCCCAAATAATGTTGAAAATAGTTAAATGAAATATCTTTATATCATTAAAATGTTCACCGCAGGAAACCATTTTACTTGTTTGAACTGGCTTTAGATAACGAGTTGACGAGTATTTTTATACCAACATGTTTTTATGTGCGCAAGTCATTTAACTACGTAATGAAGTAACAGTGACATGATACGCATTTAGGACCTTAATAATCGGGCGATACAATATTTTAGCTGCGAATACTATAACTTACTGTTACACTCAAACATTTAAGCTTTTATGTTTGTATTATCATCGTACGACTGTTATAGATCATTTTAAATCATATTTATCTTGATATCTCATATTAAGTTATGATGAAAAAAAAGAAAAAAGAAAAGAAAAAAAGAACAGAAAGGAAAAAATGTTTAAATAAGGTATTAATACCCGCCTGGATTACAATAGAGACGCCTGGCTATGTTTTGTACTTTTAAAATAGTGTATACGTTATACTTCTGTTACATTCAATACATGCACTTGATATTATGCTAAAGACAATAGTAGTACAATAGTACAATACAACTAAATGACATTTCATTGCTTACATATCACTTTAATCTCTGGTTATAGCACAAAATTATATTTAACATAGGTCTCGAGACTTGGCCAAATACCTGAACTCGGCTTATACTCAAACAAGCCGACGTTCGCCCATGGATATCATCATTTTTTTGTTAAGTTTTGGATAAAATCAATTTATTTTGATAACATTATATGAATTTATATATTAAAGATACATGTATGTAAACAAAAAAATAATCACATAAGAATTGTTACTTAAATTGGATACAGATATAAAAAAGATAAAAAAGTGACTTCATATGCAAGTACATTTATTTACTAAAATTACAAACATGTTTCGAATAGGCAGTATTCTTTATTTGTGTTATAAAACAAATATTAAACATTTAACATGGTGTAAATTAATACTCTTCATCATTCTACTCAATATTTCAGTGTATATATATTAAAAATAACAATACATAGATTTATAATGCGCGGGAATTAATTTTTAGAGACCCGTGGGAGGCTAATTAATTTGACGCAAATCTTGCGTGCTGTTAGTATTGACGTTATCACTGTTGTACAGCATTCACTGGAGATAGCCCCTCAAAACACCCCGAAGGTAAACATCGAGTTCACACAAGGAATTGTTTCAACTTATTTTTCCATCATAAATTAATCGATTTTTCAAAACTAAATTATTCTGTTAAGCTAAATATGTCTGGTTTTAGAGCAGTATTTGCTTTTTCTGCAAATTGAATTGATTTCTTAAAAACGGCCTTTCCTTGTGAACAGAGTATTGCACAGTTGTTTACGGGGTGTAGATGGCAAAACTGTCAGGGGTGTAGTAGGTAAACATACCCATTTTCTGCAAAAACTAAACTAAAGTACCAGAACATATAAGCACGCTGGTGAGAGAGTAACGATCGATCCCGGGAGCAGGGATCGTAAAGTGAAACTTTTAAATATAAAATAAAGAGAAAAATAATTTTTGTTCTTTTTCTCAAATTATAAAAATTGTCATATATTTAACCAAGCTGCTTGTATTATAAATGCATCATTCCTTATATCATAAAATAGTTTAGAACAGAACAGAAGTTTATTCAACAAAATTGACTTGAACACATCGGTTCATCGTCATTCACATATACAAGTACAAGTAAATGCATGTAATATAGCGAGAATGAATATAATATAATACTATCAATTATTTACTTTACATATCATATATACATGTGTACAAATGCAGTACCAAAAAAACAGAGAATATCAGCATTAGGGTTGGACACCGGTTCCCGGTATCGGTCCTATACCGAATAGTAACTTCGTAAATTACCGGTATATACCGTTTCGTAAAATACCGGTACTGGATTTGATACTTTTGTAATTTTGTAAAGAAAATAATTTAATAGTCAATATGTCAAAAAAAATAAGAAGATTTTTAAATAAAAACAGCCTACAAACACGTAAAACAAACTATGAATTACTATTATCATGCGGCGAGTACGGCTTTCGCGGCAAAGTTGAAGTTTGTGACGCGGCGATATTTTTGTAAAAGTATTGTGCTCTTTATGTTCAAGATAATAATATTTTTTGTACTCGGGAGGAAAATATAATAATTTAAACTGATTTTGGTAAAAGTTTGTAAGTTTTAAATGTCAAAGAAACAACGAGAAAACAAATCAAAACTTGAGTGATCATCGGCACATCGCACACAGTCCTTCCAAATACAATCGCACACAGCTTTTGCCGTAATGACAATGTTAATTCAACATATGACAATTGTTTATTCAAACAATGCTTTTAAAAAATAATTAAATCCTTTTTTCAGTTTAGTCTCTAAAACACTCATAATTAATGCATATTTAATGTTTCCAGGTTCTTTTCATCCATTACCACATGTACAAATCCCACACGTCAATTACGATTTGAACATAAATGAGGCCGAAATATTCCAACAAAAATATGCCTCCTTTTTTTGGTGTAACACTGAACTATTATTAAACATGTATACATTTTCTTAACAAAAGAATGCTGACAGAACTTCAATCAAAAAAAGTGTGAATGTTCGGCGGCTCTTTGATGGTGATAAAGTAACAACATCAAAGGGAGGCATATTCTTTTGAATAAGCCTATTATGCACCTGTCAAAGGTCAACTTGTGTGTATTACACATTTAGATCTGTGATACTTTAAACAACTGAAACATATTTCATATAGTGTTTTGTAGGATTTTTTTGCAAAAATGTTGCTAGTACTTTTGCGTTTTTTGAGGCAGGTTATGGAATTATGGCAATTTGGTAAGGACAATACCCTTTTTCTGTTAGCAAGATGTTCAACGGTGCATGCTATTGAAAAAATTAAAAAAAGATGTTTAAAATTGAAAGGTAAATTCAATATTAATAAATACCAAATCCTTATTATTTGTAAAGCATTAGGTATTTGCTTTATGACTTCTACAAGGACTAATATTAGGTTAACATGAAAATGGAAACAGTCTGTGCTAACTGTGCATATACATGCATTTCAAAAAATTTTCTAAGTTAATTACGGTGGAAAATATGTTTGTGCTGTTGTAGTAGAACAGACTGGAAAACATAAGTGACTTTGAAAAAAAAAACATCTTACGAAATTAAAAAAATCTTACATGTAATTCCAAATTGCAAAGTGAGCCAACCAATCCTGTGATTTTCATTTATTACAGTAAACAATAATGTGATTTAAAAAAAGAATATTCAAGCATCAGAATAAAATTTCTACACAGTAATAATAATAGCTGTAAAAAATAATAGATAACCAACTGTCTTAAATTCTTTCAGATTTAGAGATATCAAGATTAAAACAATAATTTGTAGACTTCTCAGCTGCAGACCGCTGTCCTGCATAAGATAGTTGTCTGTGTATAAACTATGTCATGTTCTTTTTGATGGAAAAAGTTAAAAGTATTTTACAATTAACATGTGTAAATGGTTGTAAAAAAGAGTAAACACAAAACAACAAAAGAAAAGTATATTTTAACAGCATGAAATTTCAGAAAGACCAGTAATGTAAACATATTTATTTTCTTAGCACTACATGTTATATCTCTTCAGTTTTTACACTTGCAGCAACGGGTTTGGTATTGTAAAAGTATCAGTATCAGTATCGATAAAATACCCGTATCGTTTCGTCAGTACCGGTATCGGTATCGGACCGTTTCGTGAAGAACGATATCCAACCCTAATCAGCATACATATTTAGGTGTATAATCATTTACTTTACCATATTTTTATATAATATAGATATTTGCACATAAAATGTACGTTTACTAATACCAATAATTAAGGTTATCCTACCTTTGCCCTAAAGCTTTAATAGTCTATTTAATTTTACAGAGCTACCACATTTTAAAAGTTCTATAAATTTTGCCATACTTGGGCGCGTATTTGGGAATATACTGTATTCTTAGTCATCTATATACAGGACATATCATAACAAAATGGTATTCATCTTCTATATCATTTGTTTTACATAAGTTACCTTTCCTTTCAGCTCTTTCAACATGGATATGCCTTCCAGTCTCTATATTTTATTGGTGTGATGATAAAAGTAATTGAGCAATAATATTTCTATGTTTTACGCAACGTAACATTTCAACATAAGGTGATAATTGGAAAACAGTTTTTACTTCTTTATACAGAGATAGTGATGATCTATTATCAACATCTTGTCTCCATTCAGTTGTAAATATGTCTAAAAGTCGTAATCTTAAAATTGGAATAAAAACTTTAACATCTACCGATTCTGGAAATAACCAGACGTCATTAAAACCAGCACTTTGTAGTATAGAACAAACAATTGAAGCCCAATTTTTAACACCATTATTTCTTTCCAAATCTTTTCTAAGGTCATCTAAAACAGTGTACAAAATACAATTATTGCGTTTCTGATAATACATTCTGAGAAAATATTTTACAATTCTTATATATCTAACTATATACAGAGGGTATCGTCCAAATTCACCATACAAAGCGGAAGTGCTGATATTTTTACATTTTAGAAATTTTTTATGAACCCTTTCAAGATTTTCATCTTTAAGAAATCTCCAAACTTCACATGAATAGTTAAGTATAGAGGCAACAAATAAATCAAATAGTGCAAGCATAATTCTAACAGGTACTTCTAACTGCTTTGTTATAGATAATAATAAGCTCATTGCCCAGAGACCTTTTCCGGCCAACGTTTTTGTTGCATTCATTTATGAACCGCCACTTGATAAAACAATTCCAAGATAGTTAAATTATTTACAATTGCTATATTCTGACCACCGTATGTAAAGTTGACAAAGTTGCTATTTCTACCACCATTTTTAAAAATCATTTCTTTTGTTTTTTTCTATATTTACGTTGAGTTTCAATTTTGTACAATACTTTTCAAAATTGTCTAATGACCGTTGTGAACCTTCTGCAGTTTCAGAAAATATAACAGCATCATCTGCAAATAATAACAAATATATATGGGAATTTGATCTTAAGTAATACATGCTGTTTGATCTTGCTGTAAGTACATTTCAACTTCATTCATAAATAAAAAAAGAGCAATGGAGAAGTTATTTCCCCTTGTAATAATCCAATATCACAGTTAAAAAATATGAAAGATTATTCATATGTTTAACACACAATCTGATATCTTCGTATAATGAACGAATAATCTTATATAGTTTTCCGTTAACACCAATCTTTATAAGTTTTGCCCAAAGCCCATTTCTATAAATAGTATCAAAACATTTCATAAGATCTATGAAACAGCATAATAGTTTTTTTTGCTTAATCTGTTTTCAATCAAAGCATTCAATATAAATATAACATTAACTGTACTATAATTTTTTAAACCCAAATTGAGCATCAGATATAACATCATTTTGTTTATCCCAGCTTTTCAATCTTTCATTTAATACTACGGTAAACAATTAGGCAAAATAGCTTATTAAAGTAATACCTCTGTAATTATTTGTATCATTATGATCTTCCTTTTTGTATAGTGGTATGATTATACCCTTTGTCCATGACCTAGGAATACACTGTTTATCTAGTATGTAATTGAATAAGATATTTAACGGTTTATCGAGTATGTCTATACCCTCTTTAAAGTATTCATATATATCATTATCTAGTGAACATGCTTTGTTTGTACCCAATAATTCTATTACTTTTCTAATTTCTTCTATAGATAAAAGTGCATCGAGTTCTTGAACCGTAGAACTTGATTCAGAGAACATGTTATTGTCGAAATCATTCACAAAATACACACATTCATCATCTTCTTCTTCAAAAAAAAAAACTGAACTTAATTTTTTAAAATGATTAAACAATTCTGATATGTTTATATTTTCACCATTTTCTTTTTCTGTATTTTTCTTAATTTTTTTTCCCAAAATTCTTTCGGTTTTTTATTTCATTCATTTTTAATGCAAGAGATCTATTATATTTTTTTTTTGCAGCCCTGCAACAATACTTATAATCAAATCTTTAGCGTATAAATTATTTTTATTTTCAGCTTATTTGTTAAGACTGAACTGAGACAATGCGTTAATGTATTGCCGCTTTTTATCTCAACATTCTTGTGTGAACCATTCTTTATCTGAATTTGAATTTGTTAAGAATGCATGTGTTGGATTTTTACGTCGTGTCTCAAAATATCTATTTCCATTTTTTTTTGTCAAAAATTGAGTAAAAATGTCAACCAGCTTATCCGTATCAGTCCGATCATGTATACATGTATTCAGATCACAGCATAACTGTTCTACATTTTGTGTTATATCATGTAAAAACAAGTTAAATGTTGACGCTGCATATCAAAGACGCCGCCAAATTATATGAACAGTCACAGGTAATGTACAAAATCTGAATTGAAAATCGTTCTCTATTACAGTTGAATATCCGAAGATCTAATCTTTTTGTCTCCATGTTCTTGTTATGTGTCTGAAAGTCTGAAATGTTTGTCTGTTGCGACAATGATTGAAACGTCTGGTCGAAGCAAAATTAATTGGTTAACAAGAAAAATCGAAATGATTGGTAAACTTAAAATGAATTCAAGACAATATGTGCCGAGAATATGTCCATTTAAATATTGGTGCGATTTGCAAAATGTTCGTTTGAATGAATTTGAGGACGAACCGTCTCTTATTTTACAAATAGCAAAAATATGTTTGTAATATCAAAATATAGCTATGAATAAATTGATACTAGAATCTAGGTATAGGACCACTAAATGTAGTAAAAAAAAATCAAGGTGAAAGAGAACAATCGTAAGTCACAGAATCCTTCAAAATGACCTATTGCAAATACTTGTGATACATTTTAAAATTTTAAAATAAACGTACTTTTATCAATCAGTTAATCTGGTTTTTTTTTTAACTTAGGTGTTAATTATTTTCATGAATTACATGTCGAACACGTTTTGCCTGTTTTGCAAAAAATATTTCCGCTGTGTCCGTATCGCCAATAAAATCTCCGTTGTGTATTTTAATGATACCTCTTGTTCCCTGCCCGAATTTGGTTACCGTCATTAGACTGGAACGATCGACTATAGACTGGCTCATTGGCACGTTATTTATTAGGAAGATAAAATTAGATAATTATAAAAAGAATATGATATTCAAACATGGCACTATCACTTCAGGTTAACGTTAATTTTAATCCCTTAAAGCTCTGTGACATGTTGTACATCAGAAAAGCTATTTTTACCAGAAAATTTGAAAACAATGTGATTTTGTTAAACCAAGAAAAAAATGCACAAAATGAAGTCTAACATTTGCCCCAATGCTATATGAACAAATGCATATCTACTAGACGGCGCGTACATGCGCCGTCTAATAATTGCTTGTAATTCGGATTCCATCTATAGAAAATGCGGTCCGGGATATCTGTGCAACATGTTACGGTATATGTTTTCAGTGCAAATGAGACAGTGCATGATTTGAGTGCACTGTATTATCATTTACCTCAAACGCAGTTATATTTTCAAAATTTCTACAATCTGTCAACAATAAGTCAACTTGGTTTTCCCCGTTATGAGTAAAACAAATTGTTTTGCCTATATTTAAATCATTTCCTAAACGACCATTATATACGTAAATTTAAATCGTTACAAAGATCAAGTAGGCGGTCTCCAAAACGATTTGAACCATGATCAAGGGTTGCTCGTGGTAAATATGAATCAATTTTAAAATTATCGTGTCCTTTTAACGGTTTATCATTCATAATAAAATCGGATTTTCTGCCGACTCTGCTATTCAAATCACCAAAAACATAAACTTGACCTTGATCTTTGTAACACTGAATATCCGCCTCTAGTTTGCTAAATATCAAAATCGTAAATATTGTGTATTGGCGAATTTTCAGGTGCAATATAGGTTGAGCATAAATAAATGTCATCTGTTAAACGAAAATATATTTTATCAAGTTAAAGCCACATAATACAGTCAACTTCATTTTTAATTAGCTTTACTCCTTTTGTTAATGAGATTTTTTTTACATATATTAAAAGTCCACCACTACATCTTTTGGCTCTTTTGTTTTGATATTTACGATATGAATGATATAATTTATATCTATTAAGATCAAGAACAGAATTCTTATTTGACCAAGTCTCATATAAAAATATTAAGTCATAATTTCCAATAAAGGTAATAATTCACTACTTTATCGCTTATCATTCGTTAAACCTTCAATGTGCCAGAAAAAGACACTAAAGGTCACTCTCGCGATTGTCCTATTTCTTGACCGGCGCATTCTCTCCTCTGTACAGCATACCATCTATGTACAATTTGTCCCCCTCAGAAATGCTTCCTTGTTTTCTTCCCTGGCCTTTACCATGATCGGAATAAGTTGTCTCCTATTTTCCAAGACAGCTAATGAACTATTGAAAAGGCTCACATTCAACGGAAGTGACACAAAACGGACAAAATATACGTTGCTCAATGCGCATAGACATTATAATATTATTATATGTTTTTATACAATAAAATTGTACGAGTAACTTATATTTTCTCAACTTATAACCACCTCTGACTTACGTCCATAGTTATATTTTCTAACCATGTTTCCTCAAATTGTTCATCAAGTAAGCTTTCTTGCCATTTACTGTATCTTTATGATCCACTTGTTCATCACAATCGTCTTAGTTATGTTTTAATTATTACTAATTGTATCTAAATGTTTATACCCTCTTATATTCAATCTTTTGTTATCCATATTACAAACTTTTACAATAAAGCTATTAACACATTTCCACTGTCTAGTAATTAAGGTAACCATACCATATCGCCGGTTACCACGAGAAAAGCCTTATAGCCCTGCAATCAATACAGAAAATGACTTTCTTCCCGAATGTCTGCGCCATATGCAATAACCTGCCATACCACGATATCATATAACTTTGAAAATACATTATGTGGCATGCCACCCAATTATTGAATCTAGCAATAAGTAAATCTAGTGCTCAACTTGTAGAATGTGTAACAGCCATAGTCTATGTATTCGATTAAGGTTAGACCCCCAAAATACACAACTAAGTACAATACTTAGAGCATTACAACAGCAACAAAAATTGTAATTACTGCATGGTACACTTTTTGACCAGAAGTGAACAACTTTACTTTAAGTTGCATATAACACAATATAAAAGTAATCATCTATTTATATTTACTATTTATATATACTAGGTCATAAATAAAAAGATCAAACATTTTCAAAACTTCAATTGGTATATTATCAAACCCACAGGCTTTAGTTTTCTAAGCATCTAAAACAGCTTTTCTAATTCCATATATTGAAAACATTTCCTCATCAATGCTATCATTTCTATCAAGCTCTGAAGAACAATTAGTTACAGTATTCAAAATACTGAAAAAGGTTTTCCTTTTATTTAAAACAACATCTACATCATTAGAAATTGAATTTTCTTTTGTCTCTACTTCAAATGGTATAAGTTTCTTGGACTTTATGCTAACCCTACCTATTCTTTTTCAAAACTCATTACTATTGTTCTTTGCTTTTTCTAAAATGTCATTTTGGTTTTAAAACCAAAAACACGTATTAGCTTTTTGTACCTTATAATCAAAAACGTTTCTTTTTTTTACATACATGTAAAATTTATTTAAAATATAAGAGATCTTATGCAAATTAAAATCAGTAAAAAAGCAAGATGACTATAGGATACAAAGCGGTAATCCATCTCAGAACAACCATCTTTTAAAATACTTGTGTTCATTTGAAATAAGGTTGCGACCATTTAAAATGCAGAAAAATATCATTCATTAAAAATCAATCAGTAAATGACAATATTGATTTACACTATAGTCTACAACAAGTCTTCCTGTTTCTGATCAAGGCTGGCAAATCACCAAATCTGCTATTCAACATGTTTTATACTATTCAGCTTATGGTTATGAAGGTGTGACACTTAACATTAAACGTCGTTATACTGTTAGACACAAAAACACTAATAAGTTATTAAATACTTTACTTAATAACTCTGCATCATCGTCTAATTTCTCCATATTTTAGTATGAAATGATCTAAATGATTTCCATTTTTTAATAAGAAATTATACAAAAGACTATAAACTTCAAAAGTACGTGACAGCTAACCACAGTATACATTTTCATAAACTCTGTACATAAAACTTCTACACCCCGTTCATTAAAATTTGTTTTCATGCTTGACTCTGTACACATGGCATAGGCCGTTTTTCGCAAATTGTTGCTAAAAGAAGCTCCAGTTGATGGATGACCACACAATTACAAGAAGAGGGCCGGACGTCTATTTTTTTTAGATTTTAATTACGACAAGTTAATTCTAGAAGGTCATAGACCCACAAGGTTTATAAATAATGAACAAATTATCATAAAATGCATACATGTATAAAGAATCAGCAGTTAATAATAGATATTTAACATTATTATCTGCCATAATTCATCCAATATAAATGTTAACATACAAATATTCTATGTCTTTATAAAATACAATGCACAGTAATATAATTTACTTACAATGTGATAATTGTAAAAAATTGTAGGAAAATGTATGACTGCCGTATTTAAGTATATTTTCGGAAAATTGCACGAGATGAATGTGACAAAATATAAATAATTACGGAATCTCTCGCATATCGGTAGGTCCTAAATACCTCTTCATTATCTTGAAAGTGTCAAGATAAAGTGTAAATGCTCTATAATAATAAATAAAATCGTTATGTATAGTTTTTAACCCCTAACATATTTTTACAGACCTGCATGTGCTCCCCAGGAATAAGCCCCCAAACCTCGGAACTATAACTAAGAATACGTCGCCTTATTCTAAAAATGTCCTAACTCCATTTTTACCAAAAATGAGATAACTGCACATTTAATTTAGTATTAGTTTGTTCTATCTCCAAAACAAAACTTGTGAAGATTTACGTCATACTTTGGAAGATATAGCGTCTGTATTTTGTTCTATGTCCAATGGAAAGCTTTGCTGTTAGCCTTTTTTCGTCGTATCTCCAACACTTGTCACACTTTTAGGCTAATCTTTCGTGCCAGCCAATCAAGTTGAAAAATATATGTCATGTGACCTGAAGGGGCCTGACAATATAATTGTTCTAACTCCAGTGATAACAACAACAATCGTATCTAAATCAGCCAGCTAACTAGGAAAGTAACAGTTAAAAATGATTTCTGAAGCATGTAAGTAATATATTTTAGCTTTTATACGTTTTATAAGTGAATTTATATTTTGTATTAGTATTTGTTTCATAGTATTATCATTATTTTATATATATTTCTCAAAGTTTCACAATCACATAGTTTCGGATAACTATATTCGGATTTTTCGTATGAACTTTGGAACTATTTGGAGTATCGAACATTGTTGTTGTTTAATTGTTAATGATAATATTTTGTCCATTTCAGGTCAGACTTACTTACATTATCAGACGTTGTCCTTACATAAATGTTTTGTCTCTTAGAACTTGTGACTGCAGTTAGCAGAACTTCCACAAAATTATGGAATTTTATATCAACAACATCAAGTCTGTGGGACGTTTTGACTTGCCATCAGTTTCAGATAAATCATTGTTTTAAGTCTTAAAATATTCACAAAATAAATAGATATTTAACATTCCAATGGGATCGGAATACCACTGTCTTGTCAAAACATAGATTTTAAGTTTGCATGCGAGTTTCAGTGTTCTCCGGGTCATCAATGATTATATTTTTTAGATAATAGCAGAATTCTTAAAGCGTAATACGGCATGATCTAAAATGTTGCCGGCTCGGTTTGATTTAGCCTGTTCATGGAATGTCCAGTATCTACGTTTTGCGACAAAAACCAATATGGGAGATCGCAAAATTCACTGGATGTAAAATCTTGAAAACGACGATTTTGCAATCTTGAAAGATTGTTAAGAACTTGAGCAGATATTTTTTCATACGTTGATATTAAACCACAAACAATACTTGAGACTTTGAATGCATGTGGTATTGACTTTAATTGTGTGAATTAAAAAGAATTATTGGTAACATTTTAACATTGATAGAAACGATGGCAAATGTAAACTATGTATATATAACTCTATTGAATCAGAATACCACTTCCTTTTATGTTGTCCAATTTATACTGTTATAAGAACCAAATATTTAGGAAACATGTCATACATAACTAAATATATATAGTTAACTATATATTACTAACAAAAATTTTCGACTATATTGTCCACTAATAACAAAAAGCTTATTCTTAAATGTGCTCACTATGTTCATAATGCATTTAAGTTGAGGCAACAGTCTCTTGAAGATGTAACTGCTTCTCAATTAGTTTCATTCTTGTTCTCTTTTTGTTATATATTGTATGATGTAATGTTTGTAACTATTTAACTTTTGGCCATATTTTTCATGATACTCTGTTAATGGCCAAAGGTAATGTTTATTTGCCGATTTGCCAATAAAATGAAATGAAATGAAATGGTAATATAATTTATATCTGTATTATTTAATCACAATATTAGAGATGGTTACAATCATTTCATTTTTTCATAATGGTTCAAAATATGTCAGTTTGTTTTAGCAAGTTCATTGATTAAAAATTTTGTTAAAATGTTTGTTTTTCTTTTTTTATGGCACAATTTTATATTGTTATTATCGAGAAAGGCCCACGTTGGAGATCACGTGAATGACTTTACACTTTGACATAGTAATTTACGAAGATAAAGTGATTCAGTGTCAGCGGTTCAACCACTCTGGCTGAAAATGTTCTTTAGAATGTAAAATCTTACTAATATTCTATAGTAAAATTATTACTCTTAAAAAATGCTAACTCAAAAAGTATTTACAATTTTAGCCTTACTTTGTCATATCTCCGCAAACTCATTTTTAGAGTAATTTTTTAATCTAAAAATAAACATTTTTGGTCTATCTCCAAATTTTTTTTTTAATTTTTACAATTACTGCAAATTATAAAGGTATATAACAAAGTGCTTTCATCACATGTTGACATCTATAATACCAATCCAGAAGTCCACACTGTTAGGAGTTATTAAATAAAAGTAACAACGTCTTGAACCTTTAACCCATTTTTCCCAAAAAAGAGGAAATTGTAGATACACCATTTTTAGAATAGGGCGACGAATAGGGGAAACAAATTTGTAAAAAAGTTCTAAACTATGTTTTACAAATATATCTGTAAGATAAAATAACTACTTATTCATTCTAAACACTGTCTTGAGCGTCAGAAAAATAAACCTCCGGCTATAAAAACAATACCTAAATATACAATTTCAACATGATTACTTATTTACTATTTCAGATAAATGAGATATTACTCTGTAAACGGCCACCATTGTGAAAAATCACCACTTTAGTTTTTTTCTGAATTAAAAACCAGTTTCCTTTCGCAACAATACTCGTATTGTGCATCTCAAACTTTTTTGGAAATTCAATGCACCTATTTATGCAAATATGACAATATCATCTGCATATAAAATTTTAAAAAATTAAACATGTTAACATGAATGCGTTTGAAACCTTTATCTATAAAAATATCTTCAAAATCATAAAGAAACATTGCAAAAAGTAAGTGAGACAAATACTCGCCTGATAGTACACCTACATGTAACATACATTGAAATTGCTCATTTATTGGGTTGTAATTTCTAACTCTAGATTTCACTGCTGAATACATAGATATAATAATGTTTGAAAGAGAGACACAGGCAAAATTTTGAATTTCTTCGTTTTGAATTTTTCATTTATTATTTTGTTAATGTCCTAAAATGAATACGCTAGGCAGTCACAGAAACAAATCTTTTCTCATTTTAAAATACTTAATGATAGTTTTTCTAATCTGACCCACATGGGTCAGGTTAGACCGTTACGATTTTACAATTGTTGTCACGGTGACATTTGGACACTTCAAACCCAAAATGTTTAGAATTTAATACAGAAAATCATGCTGGGATTTAGAAAATGTCATTTTAGCGTGATTTGAGTTTATAACATCATTTTAATATTTTTGTCATTTTGACATTAATTTGCCTGAGTATCCCTTTAAATGTTCAACGAATACCTAGCTTGAACATTTTTAGCCATAATTTATCTCTGACAACATAATCAAAGGCTTCGATAAATGCACAAAAAGTTGATTTCTTTTATTTAACATATTACTAATAAGACCATGTGGCAAAAAATATTATCTGTAGTAACAATGTTTTTACCTAAACCCCTATTGCGCCTAAACATAACGTATCTTTCGGCGCATTCTGCTACTCTTTTATTTAATTATTTAATTTTCTTAAAGTGCTTAAATGTGTTAATCCTCTATAACTGCTTTCATTGCTTTATTGCCCTTTTGTGTAACGGAATAACGTTTTAATTGAACAACGTATTCCTCTGATTAACATTCAGGAAAATATCACGTAGTAAATATTTTATGAAAGAGGGACAAAATGAAAGGTTATATGATACGTTGCTATGTACATGTATAAAGTATTGATTGATTTATGAATCTGACCCACTACTTTTATTCGACTGAAGTTGATTAAGACAAACCTCTTGTATCTGTCCTTTCAATTTTTGAAACATTATCTTATATTCATTCTTATCATATCTTTCAATAAAAACAAAACATCTTCATCAGGTTGGAAAAATGATCATCGGGGTTATCAACTAATAAAAAATATTTCTTAAGAACATCAACTGTTTTATTCGATTGTCTTATGCCAGAACATTTTTTTCAACATGTTTCAGCATAACTTAACATTATTTTGTTGGCCTCAGTCTCTCTTTTACACATGCCTTATATTGAGATTTAATCTTTTTTTCATAACAGTCTTCAGTATACTATTTACAAAAAAAATAATGCTCAAATAAAAAAAGATTCAGTTCCGAGTTTTACCTCTTTCTTAAAAACGGGAGATGCAACCTCAGAAATGATATTTGAAAATCCACCGATACATGAATCGAGAAAGACTTATTTACATGTTTACCAAGACTGTGTCTTTTTAGCGTAAAATTATCGCTTGCATGTGACGCATTATTTACAATGTGTACATCAGTGAAAAAACTTTTGTCAAAGAATCAAGCGAAAAATCAGCAAGGCAATGATCAGACAAAATGTTGTAGTAAAGGCGGATTTTGATACATATAGGCTTCATCTAGTGGTAAATATCAACCTCCTCCGCAAATGTCAACAAATACGCTACAATTTATCGCCAATCTAACAAAAAGTATTTAATTTGCAGAAAAAGCAGACATACATGTATTTAGCTTCACAAAAAATGTTTAGTTTGGAAATATTGGTTACGTTATGATGGAGAAATAAAGTTAAATAATACATTGGGTGAACTCGACGTAAACCTTTTTACTTTCGATGTTTTGAGGGACTATTTCCGGTTAACCCTGACTAACAGTGGTTAAGGAAATCGATTATAATATAAAAAAATAATAGTTCCATTGTATTTTTTGAGTTTTCCAGTTAAAACGAAACTTTTAGCTATTATTAAGCAACAATAATAAATACTTTATCGTTAAATGGGAGTTGGGCGCAACTATTTTTATATAATGGCGTTGCCAATGGTGATAAACATTGCATGATTGTATATCAAATAAATGCGTTGACTACAAATATATTTGTCCATTAGAATTAAAATATATGTTAAAAAAGTTGTATAAAAGAAATAATTTCTTACCATGAGTGATAAATCATTACTAGCCATTTTGTTAAACAGAACTTCAATTACGAAAGAAAGATATTTTCCGAAACTGTTGACGAAAGGTCTATAAATATAATCGACATGAACAATAAAATCAATAACGTTGTTTATACATGTAACCATTGAATATCGGACGAGTTTATTTTACTACATTAGGTATAAGTTGGGTTTAAAATTGCATAAAGCATTTTGTATTCTGATAAGGACCTCGAACACAATAGAGAGAAATATTTTTCCAATATGTCAAGTAAAATTCAACTTAAACAAGAAATGTCGAACGACACATATGCCCCCTTTCTCGCCCTTGACTCACATTATTGGTAATTGTGTCAGAGAAACTTGCCATAAATGGGTACATTGAAGTATTCAATTATGGAAGAAAGAAAAATAATGAAGATATTACGATAAATGGTTTTCAAGATAATGAGACATTTAAGGCCTCTGTGATCTTGACCTTTGACCTAGTGACCAAAAAATTAATAGGTGTCACTTACTAGTTATGACCAATCAATATTAGAAATATGACGACTTTGTGATCAATTCTTTTCAAGATAATCAGCAGAAACTATTTTGACATTTAAGGCCCCTGTGACCTTGACCTTTGGCCTTGTGACCTAAAATCAACAGGGGTCATCTACTAGTTATGACCAATCACTATGTAAAATATGAAGACTTTGTGATGAATACTTTTCAAGATAATCAGTGGAAACAATTCTGGCATTTAAGGCCCCTGTGACCTTGACCTTTAACCTAGTGACCCTAAAATCAGTAGGTGTTATCTACTAGTTACGATTAATCACTGTGTGAAGTATTACAACTTTGTGATGAATACTTTTCAAGATAATGAGCGGAAACCATTTTGACATTTAAGGTCTCTGTGACCTTGACCTTTGGCCTAGTTGTCCCGAAATCAATAGGAGTCATCTACTAGTTATGATCAATCACTATGTGAAATATGAAGACTTTGTTATGAATAGTTTTTAAGATAATCAGCGGAAACCATGTGGTCTACCGACGGACAGACCGACGGACTGGCAAACAGAGCGATATTAGCAAAACATTATCAATGTGGCCATACCACGTGACTTTTCGGGTACAGAACACGCCGTTATTTCACCCGATTCAGGTATGTTTTTTATTCATAACATATTTATTACTCAACCGATTTTGATCAGATAAGGCGCAGAGTACCCGTATTTATATCAGCTTTCCACGGTATATAAAAATTCTGAAAACCCCTGAACGGTTTTTGAAAACATTCAAGTACAGTTTTCTTCTCATAGCCGGGGCCGAGGGGAACGGTACACACTCATTTGTCATAACAAGCGATTTCTAGCAAGTCATATGTTTTTTGTCACTATTTCATAGAAAAATACATGTTAAATCTGATATATTTACTATGTCCAATGTATCGAGTGAATGCAGTGATGTTTTAGCATATTTTCATAAAGTTATGTTGAAATGGTACGGAACACACTGTTATTTAAAAAGATACGGTACACACACAATTTCTGTCTTTGAAATAATTCTAAAATAAAGTATATGAAAATTTAATTTGAATTATATTGTGAGTGATTTGTTTTCATAGTTATACATTTTATTAATTTAAACGAGAACCCTGAGACCTGTTTTGCAATGTATCATTATGCTTACAGTTTGATGTAAACAGGATTACTAAAAAAATAAAAGACAATTTTTAGAGTACGTAGCCCAAAATTCGATTTTAAATGTTAAACAATTAATATTTGGCTAAAAATGTTAATATTTTAGGGAGGGATACGGAATACATTCAAAATTGTGTTTGTTTTGTTTTTCATTTGAAATAATTGTGTATTTTTTTCGGATTATAAAACAAATTGTGAAATTCATGGACATCTGTTATGTGCGATTATTCTTCAATTTAATTTATTTGTTCGAATATATAAATGACTGTTTAAACCTAGTATGAATATAAAAAACAAAACAGCAGTTAAATGTTGTTTAAATAATCGAATTTGGAGAAAAACGCTGGTTTTGATGAAAGTGGATGTTTTAAATCACGGAAAGTTTAAAGTATTTTTCTGCAACATGATATTTGGTATGAATCATCTGCCAGGGTCCCAAACTAACTGCATGTATTTAATTATCAAATTATCTACATATGGACAATGATATTCCGCAGTTTTACGTGCAATCAAAATTAAAAGCCGGATAATTTGAAGAACCCATATGGATACAAGGCCTATTATATAACGTAACGTAGTTTACACATGGTAACCTTGTTACATATGCATGTAAGAAATTTTGGACTTTCATTAAAAGATGCTTTAAAAACATGATTTCATGGATATGTGTGCTTGCGTGTTTGTGTTAAAAATAAAATGATTAAACAACATCTTACGAGGATAGTGCACTCCAAGTACACTTTTGATATTTTAATAATACCCATTTTGTCAATTAAATGCTATGGAGGCTGCGTTCTGTTTTATATACTACATGAATTAGGTACGAGACCACCTATGACTTCGATGTTTCGATTTTTTATGTTAGAAAGTTTTCTAACTACCGTAAAGAACGTCGGTCGTTCTACTCAGGTGCCCGTTCGTACCTTTATATATACCTAAAGGGGAACTTGTAAAACTGGAAAGTCGCCACAAGATCATGTCAGTTTTGGCGAGCCGTGAAACCAAACCAAAAATGACCTATATTACCTGAATTAAAAGTTATTCTTTAAACATAAAAAAATTAAGCCATGGCAACTACATTTTTATTTGTTTGGGTCGTCAGACCAAATAAATAATTGTAGCGAAATTTCAGACTCTAATACATGTATGCTTATTTGCAACATCAGAAAGTAGTCCGAACTCCTCGGAGCGGTTACTTACCTTTATAAGTACTCTAACGCCGAAAAAATAAGGGGAGATCACTGCGTAAAGATAGTCAAATGACAGGCGCATTAATTTTCAAGCCTTCTCAGGGGAAGAAAAAGTACTTCCCGATTGGTCAAAGGTTTCAAATATTGTGTCATTCTTTACAGATATACATGCAATATTAAGCTCCATGATTATTTACATCAGTGTTAAACGAAATAAATAAGGGTTACAAACCCTAATTTAGAATGATATGGTTTTCTTCAGGCTGTTATCGTATAACTTCCCCGTGGTCGAGGGGATAATTACACGCTCGTTTAGAAAG
Source organism: Ruditapes philippinarum (assembly GCF_026571515.1). Classification (NCBI taxonomy): domain Eukaryota; kingdom Metazoa; phylum Mollusca; class Bivalvia; order Venerida; family Veneridae; genus Ruditapes; species Ruditapes philippinarum. The sequence continues at coordinate 64,742 of NW_026854006.1, forward strand.
AGAGATGTCCTGAGCTCAAATCCCATTTAAGGCAACTCATGTTTTTATTTATTTTTGTTTTTTTGTTGTTGTTTTTTTTCAAGCCAAATAAACATTGAATTGAATATCAGTGTTGCAATAAGCCTTATAGCCAATTTACTATAGTTATAACACTGGAAACAGCATTGGTGGCACTATACAAAAACAAATTGGTTTGTAATCTCACACCTTTCTGACATTCTGAGACCCAAACAAATTCAGCGCCTTCTGTGTTTTGATTTAATTAAACATGACCATGCTACTGCAAAACTGTACCTAGTGACTTACTTATTATTAACAAAATATAAATATATATAATGTTATCAAGTAATGATATTTTTCAGCGATTTAGGTCATGACATTGTTTTATTTTTTCAGGAGGAAGCAAAAAGACATATCTTACACTTCACGAAAACTAAAAGAAATAAAATAAAAACAACAACAACAATAAACAACAATAAACACAGCATTATAACAACATTTCTTTCTATAGAACAATCATTTTAAACGCAACTACATGATTCTTTGAAGATCGAAGTGTTTAACATACCCTAGGTGATTTTAAGTACTACTAGGACAATTACACGGAGGTTGTAAATGTTAGCATGATCTCCTGAAATATAATGCACAAATACATATTAACATTCATTTAACCATAATGATACATTGCAAAACAGGTCCCAGGGTTCTTGTTTAAATTAATAAAATGTATAACTATGAAAAAAAAATCACTCATATTATAATTTAAATTAAATTTTCATATATTTTATTTTAGAATTATTTCAAAGACAGAAATTGTGTGTGTACCGTATCTTTTTAAATAACAGTGTGTTCCGTACCATTTCAACATAACTTTATGAAAATATGCTAAAACATCACTGCATTCACTCGATACATTGGACATAGTAAATATATCAGATTTAACATGTTTTTTTTCTATGAAATAGTGACAAAAAACATATGACTTACTAGAAATCGCTTGTTATGACAAATGAGTGTGTACCGTTCCCCTCGGCCCCGGCTATGAGAAGAAAACTGTACTCGAATGTTCTCAAAAACCATTCAGGGGTTTTCAGAATTTTGATATACCGTGGAAAGCTGATATAATTACGGGTACTCTGCGCCTTATCTGATCAAAATCGGTTGAGTAATAAATAAGTTATGAATAAAAAACATACCTGAATCGGGTGAAAAATCGGCGTGTTCCGTACCCGAAAAGTCACGTGGTATGGCCACATTGATTATACCCCCTCTTCTTCGAAGGGGGGCATACTGTAAAACACTTATTATTCGCGAGAAATTTATTTTCGCTAATATTCGCGAGTTTTCTAAGACGCGAATTCATATTTCTCGCGAATATTTCACTTTGTCTATACACTTGTCCGAAAATGAACACTATCCGAAAATGCGTACACATGGATATATATCTGCGGGAAAGTATCGTACATCATGTAGCTAATCAAGTGTTGCAGCATATACATATCGTAGAGATTACTAGTATGAAATATTTATCTGTAACAATTTGGTATTATTGAGGAATTGGAAAGAAACTTCTTCGCTGCATATTACCTGTGTCAAGGAAGGTAAGTGTGACTTGAACTAGAATTAAGTATAAACAAATTAATGCGTCTCACAAAATTTAAATGGTATTTCTACAGATTGTTCTAATTAATGTGAAAATCTGTCCAACTTAATGGATTAATTAAATTTCTAACACAATTGATCAAGGTCAATGTCTATTGAACAATACCTGTGACAAACACAGTGAACACATATCAAATAATTATCAAACTTTATTGACATATTTTTAGACAGACGGTTTCTCTTAACAAGAAGATTAGCAAGCTAGCAGAAAAATCGATACAGATATAAAGGCATTCGTCGCACAATAAACGATGCAAAGTTAGTGAACGGACAGGACAGAAAATATCTGAATGACATCGGGTTTCTGGTTTCACATTTTTCGGGAAGACGCGAATTTATGTTGACGCGAAATAATTATTTTTGACATTTTGCCTCAAATTCGCGAAATAAGGTTCTCGCGAAAAATAAGTGTTTTACAGTATTTAAATAAATTCATAGATATAGGTTTGTAGAAACCGAAAGGACAAAATACCAGCCTGTTGACATTTAATTGTATTTGTTTATGATTGTGCTTCAGTAGATAATACTTAATTTAAAAATGGTTGTCAAACATATTTTCAATTTCAATCCTTATTGTATTGAAACAGTCTTTATTTTCATTTACATGTCAAAACAATACCATACCAAATAAAATACGCTCATTTTGCCTGAAGTTGCTTGCCTCTTGTGTCTTGTGTTTTCTTCGGCTGACAGTGCTCAGTTTGATAACTTTCACGGTGCATATCCATATCGGTTCCCTCTTTGCGAAATCTGCTGAAACGTTACCCTCTTTGCACATGCACAGGCCACTCTCTGCTAAAAACAAACCTGCGATGGATAACCATATAGTAAAATTTCAATATAATAAGGAAAGAAGGTATGACACGTAGAAAAGATGTATATCACGGAACACTAGCATGTTTTATCTATGTACTGATTTGTCATGTGCCCGTTTTTCATGTACTACAAATTCACAATAAGCTACAAAAAATCGACATGTCTTGCTTCGCCCATCACCTCGACATATCTTTTGGGCTGAAATGAACATGTGGCTTGATTATATATGCATCATACATATTTAATATGTTCATTTACATATCATCTTCGGACAAATGACAGTACATTGTCAAAAATAAATGTAAAATTCATAAAAACACCCTACTTTCAGTTTTGCAGCGGCACGGGCTACTTCTCTTCATTTGAATTTTTATATCACAGGTACCCTCTCATTTTTAAACACACATAGATACCCTCAAGACACGTCATATGCTTTTATTTCCGTTTATCGTTAAGTATGTAATATTTCTTACTTTTATGTAAATATTACATACTTAACGATTAACGCAAATAAAAGCATATGAGTGCCTTGAGGGTATGATATAAAAATTCAAATGGAAGAGAGGTAGCCCGTGCCGCTGCAAAACCGAAAGTAGGGTGTTTTTATGATTTTTACATTTATTTTTGACAATGTACTGTCATTTGTCCGAAGATGATATTTAAATGAACATATTGAATGTGTATGATGCATATATAATCAAGCCACATGTTCATTTCAGCCCGAAAAGTATGTCGAGGTGATGGGCGAGGTAAGACATGTCGATTTTTTGTAGCATATTGTGAAGTTGCAGTACATGAAAAACGGGCACATGACAAATCAGCACATAGATAAAACATTCTAGTCTTCCGTGGTATACATCTTTTCCACGTGTCATACCTCCTTTCCTTATTGCAATGAATTTTTACTGGCTTGTTATCCATCGCTGGTTTGTTTTGAGCAGAGAGTGGCCTGTGCATGTACAAAGAGGATGCCGTTTCAGGAGATTTCGCAAAGAGGGTACCGATATGGATATGCACCGTGACTTTGTCTGGCTCAAACACATCGGTCCTGCAATATTCCAGTTATCTCCTTCACGGTGTGCTTTGTAACAATACATCAACGGACAAAAATTATTGTTTTTTTAGAGCTGGACATTTAAATATTTTTCATCTAAAACTATAATCCAAGGATACTTTATTTTACTTCTATTTTATGCGTTTAGATAAGTTCATATTTGAGCAATACTGGTGGTTATACTGGTAGTTACTCGTGATTTACGTAAACATTTGTTTATTTGCCTATAAATAATATACGAATGACATATTTTTATCAACTACAGTTTTGAAAAAATTATACAGAACTCTTTATGTTAACAATTAATAAAACAATAGGGTAGGACAGATTCTATGTTATCATTTTTATAATAAATGCAAATGTTAAACCGCCCTCTTACTTATCTTTAAGGTAGACCATGGGTAATGCATTACCTCCACTTTGAAGAGTATTCAAATAGGCTAGAATCGCTTGTAAACTACATTTAAATTGAGGGGCGTGGGTTCAAACCCTAGAAGGGGCAACTTTTTTTTCTTTCTTTTTTTCTTTTAAACATTATTTATGTATCTCTCTGATCCCTTATGGTAGAAAAAAGGTTTGATTTAAATTATATAATTATTTTAGGTATTTTTTTTGCTAAATAATGCCAAAATTTATAGCAAATATGATACCAGATATTTTTAAACTTCGATAAAATAAAAACTACACGGTAAAAGTATTTTATATTTCGCATGATCAACTAATATACCTTTGAGAAAATTTAGGCAAACTTTGAAAACAGACCCTCATTTCGATAAATTTTTAGGGATATTTTGAATAAGGCATTTTAGATAGGGAAATGGTAAAATTAGTGTTAAAAGTGGGTGGGGTAGGGTAACATTTTTATACATATTAAGAACATTTTGTTAAGAAACAAACATTTTGCTTGTGTAATGTGTTACCTGAATGTTATTTTTTGTTTCTTAACAATGAGCAATAGAAAAACATTTTTTATAATGATGATATTACAGATTATTTACAGTTTCCTTATTTCTGAAAATAAGCCCTTCTAATGTCAAAGTCCTAGTTCAGAAATATATCAATAACTCATAAACCACACTGTAAATTTTATTTAAATTTTGCATACAGGTGACCGTGAAGACATATAACTGTCCTATGTTGTCAATTTTACAGTTCCTTATGGTGCCCATTACCCATGGTCTACCTTAAGTACCATGCTAAGAGGATACTTGATGATGAGTAATTTATATTATGATGGTTCCGGGACACTTTAAGGCATCGACAGCTCGACATCAAACCAAAAAGTAGGACAGCTCGACATAAACCCTTTAGATTGATTTAGAAACACCCTCAGGCCGAAACCCCCGGAACAATCATTATATTTACTACTCTATATAGAATACTAAGAAGGCAGCATTAATTTTACGGCTTTTGTAAGGGAACCGGCGAGCCTAAAGGCTCTTGTACTTTTTTAAAATTTAAATATATAAATGATATATATATATATATATATATATATATATATATATATATAAATATACAAAAGCAAATATATTGGTAGAAAAAAGAAAATACACTGATAATGTAAATCCTCAATATATCACAACAAAACGGAAGATTAATAATAAAAGCCACGTGTGCTTCATGTGGTAAAATGAAATCTAAGTTTGTTAAACAAGGAGGTTATTGATGGATAACACCCTAAGGTCTCAAAAAAGGGTTTATCCTCACTTACTATCTTATACCATACTTACGAACCAAATTTTAATTAGTTGTAGCCTAGCCTTAAAATCAATAGTGAAAGACAAAAAGTTATTACATCATCCCGTGGATACGTTGCCGAACATTCGTCTAGCCTAAAAATCAATAGTGAAATACGGACAGTTGTAAAATGCGTCATCCCGAACATTCCAATATCATTTCAGCATTTAGCAGCGGGGAATACAGAGAGATAAGACAGAATGTAAATTGTTTTATTATTTTCTTTACTAAATATAGTAAATCAATTATTTATTATTTTATCTAAGAAGTTCTTTCGTTAATATGCAAATCATTAAACTTTGTTTTTTGCGACGGACGCGCCCTCAGACGCGTTCAGAGCTATGTCATCTACACATGGGATTTCGTCGGCTACAATCGAGCAAGTGTCCCTAACCGAATAACAGCCCAAGAAATAGTATATGAATTAGATCCTATGAAACTCCCATACTTGTCGGGATATCTTAATACCTTCCATATTTAGCCTTTTTATTTTCAAATTAAGTTATCCAAGTTAAAATATGAACGTATTTGATTGATAAAAACGCTGTAGTCCCGTAGTATTATTGCGCAATATGCAAATAACTGCTGAAACGATTTACCGCTGTCGAAAAATTAGGACAGCAAATTTTGCTATAATTAAGGTGTAAGCTCAATAATTCCTAGAAATTATAAGTGGGAAATAAATATTTCTCCATTAAACAAAATATTTTTATTAACAGATCAAAAGTTTTGTAATATCTCGCGCATTAATTACATAATTTTCTAGGCCACGATGTGAGTTATAATAGCCTTTGATCTGGGATAACACTATTCTAAAAATAGATTTTACCCGGTCACCGCTGCATCACCTGTACTGACTTTCGGGCAAGCGATTAGGTAGTACTCATACATGTAATAAAGCAGCGGATTCTTATAGTGTTTACATGCAATACTTTAAGAAATTGTATACAATTGTAAGAAGCAAACAAGTTGAAAATGGAATAAAGTGTGAAATTGAAAGGGACAACTAAACACTGTAGTGCTTAAGTGACATATAAATTAAAATTAAAACGATGTGCTTTGGCCTCTACATCTTTGCCTTGCAAATGAAAAAAAAGTCTAAAAAATACACCATTAATTGCTGATGGTTTTAACCAAAAACATTTTAAAGGAGACATATCCATTAGAAATAAAAATAGAAATACTAATGACTTATATTTTATTGTCTATATGCCAACTATGATATAACACGGAGCAATTCTAATTAACATTCTCGAATTATTATGTATTATGCTTGAAGTTTATTTACATGGTTTTATTTTAGAAATATTTCGTTAACAGTTTTTTTCTATTTACAAATAAATCGATAAGGACACTGATTTACAAGTTTGACCAGGGTTTTGAGGCATAAATTTCATTCTGTATTTAAAAATTTGGACGTGTTCTGCTTGAAAGTAGAAAATTTGAATGATATCAGATTGGGACACCTAAAAAAGATTGCTCTACAAATCTCGAACTTGTATGGAACAAATTGTCTCTGTTATATCTTTTGTTTGTTTTTTTTTCTGAAAAAGCCTTAATGTCTCTCCGGTTGCATGTCCGTCGCATTCAGTGCATTCAGCACTTTGATTTATTTTTAGGAGTGAAACCTTTGCAACAGAACTCTTCAAATAAATACAAAATCTGGAGAATTTTCTTGTCCGAAAAAAATGGAGAAGTTATTACTCAGAATGAGTATAATGATATATCTGAAGTTAAAAACACAGTTGAGTACCTTTCTGATATTCATCATTTTATAAAAGATCATGTCGAACAAACAGTCACAGAAAATGGTATAAAAACGTTGGAAAGTAAACAAAACTAAAGAAGATTCAAGTACTGATGAACTTAAGAAACTCGACAGCTTTAAAAAACAGGGAGAATTACGTTTATTGGATGAGAAGAAATCAATTCAGCAGCTGCCAGACATACCACAAAACCTACCTAGACGAAATAATAAAACAAAAAAAGTGATACTACAACGAAGTAAAAACAGAAGTCTTACAATCATATAAAGAAGATCGGAACTTAACTGGAGAGTTTGTGTTGGAGATAAAAAAACACCAAAAAATGTGTCGATACTTTAAAAACACAAGAAAGACATACAATGAGTGCTGGAAGAAGTAATTTATTTTATAACATTATAAAAACAATCAAGTATTTAGAGCAAAGTGGATATTTTAAAAAAAATACAAGAAAATGGTATATCTTATAAAATTTCATACTGTATCTTTTTTATTAAATTGTACAAGTTTTCACTGGATCATCCCAATATCATTCATTGTTCACAGTCATTGCATTTTCTACAAAAGCATTGGAGTGTTATTCCATCAATATTCAATGACTTGAAATGGTAGAGTCAATGAAGCGCAAACCAACAAGTGTTGGTACACGCTTGATTGATTTTACCATTCGTTGTGATGAATATTAGAAATTTTACAGGTTGTATTGGGTCAGTGAAACGCAAACCAACGTTCGTTGGTACACGCTCGACTGATTTTACTATTTTCAAACATTATTCTTAGTGAAATAGTTTATTGTTTGTTCATTTTCCTTTTGTTTATTGATGTTAAAATGTTTGTATAATATATTATATAAAACACTTTCTTTTGTAATAAATGTATGAAAAATAAACAATAATAACCACACAACACGCTTGTTTTATCTTTGATATTGTATGTTGTTATAATTTAAACCTTGAATGTAATTGACTACTTCGTTTGGTGGAGAAAATCCGAAAGGGTCGAAGTAATTATTACTTTTATAACACACCCAATATGTACCAGGTCCAATGAAGTCATCTATATTTATTATCCCGCATTTTTTACTGTGAGAGGATAAATTATTTCTACTAAAGACGCCCTGAAAGTTTTTAATACCAAGTTGTTTTACCCATTGTTCTATTTCAAAATTAGATAATGGTTTGTTCAGAAATTTTATTTTCTTACCCTGGGAATTCGTCTTTATGGAACTCGTCGTGCATCAACCTGTAAACCCTTGCCACTTAACAGCGATGTTATTAAAGGTGTTCCTATAGATCCTGCTAACATACCAAGGAAACAACCATCTAGCCTTTGCTTGTTATTAAACTTAATTACCCCACCATTCATTAATTGTTTTCTTTGCTGATGTGTAAGAAATTGTAATATTTCATTTCTTTTCTTTCTTTCTACATATAGCATACCGTTTCCAAGTATTTAACTTACACCAGTACTAGCCAAACCACTTAATGCTCGAACACCTAAAGGGCTAATATTTTTGGAGCCAATCTTGTAACAAACGGAATTAGAGTGTTAAGAAAACCACCTTGACTTCGCATTTGTTCTCGCAATATCTGAATTTCTAAACCAGATTTTTTTCTGTTTTGTCCTATTAATTCTATTTATTTGTGTTTGTGTTAAAAGTATTGGGAAAGTACCATTTAAATCTTCATACTTCAATCTAAAATTATAAGGGCTTTTATCTCTATATGCTTTCGAAAGTTTGTGCTTTTGTCCTTCCGATAAATTTATTTTATATTCAATGTAAGAACCGGCGGTACATTTAGTTTTGCAAATAATGTAAGATGCTTAGGATCAGATGCAATTTCTTCTTTTTAAATTCCAAGTTAAAATGAATGAATCGAAACAAACCCTCAAAATGTGATATATTTATATACCCAGTATTTTTTTCATTTTGTTAGTGAAAATAATTTATTACATCGTCAAATATTCTCGTTATACTAGCATATTCTGTTTCGCGGTAAAAAAACACGATTTCCAACTTCAAGACGACAAAATTACAACGTGCAATTGCTATTATAAGCATTTACTTTAAAAGTATCTAATGAATGAGGGTTTTGCTTTTATTAGCTCTTTGTAAATAAACAAGCACATTTTTAGGATTCAGTACACCAGCTGTTATTCTAAAAGTAATATGGCTTTGTTCTGTATCAGATGATTTTGTGACCATTTTCCGAAGATAGTTCCACTGTTTTGCTTTCAAATAATGTCCAGAAATCAAACTATATCCTTCAGCGTTGAAGATAAACCGAGGAACCCATAAGATAAGTAATAGGTAACTATAACTCTTCCATCATCGGCTGCAGCTGCTTTATAAATTAATTCATAATCGTTTGTTAATTGTATTGTAATTTGAATTTGGCTAGGGGGTAACATAATTGTCTCTAAATTCCGAAAAATGAATATTTTTAAAGGGATTTTATATTTTATTTCCTTACCTCCTTGAGCTTATAATTTTCTTGTAGCAAAACCTTTATTAAATCCAGCCTGATTAGTTCTAGATTCAGCTGCATTTGTATGATCCAAAGCAATAAATTCATTTGTCGAAATAGTTTCTGCATAATCTTTTGTTAATTCAACTAAATTTCCTACATTTACAACCTTATATAAGTTATAAGAATCATATACAATTTTTCAAATTTATTTTATAACTAATTGATGAATTAATGCAGCTGCATTATTTATTACAGCAATTTGATCCGCATTATCATAGTTAGCTGCGTCTGCTAGTTTACTTTTTTTAAAATTTACCTCAAAATACCCATTGAACCAATCAAAATATGAAAATCTATCATTTATAGAAACACTATATCCATTTTTCTGCCGGGAGGCGTTATTTGCAAGGATTGTTATCAAAGCTGTATCTAATTAAATAGGTGTTTGATCATATCTTTCACAGTATTTTTTGGACCGAAACAAATATATATATATATTATTTAACGATTAACCAGACAAACATTCCAGTCATATATATCTAAATACACTTCTAACATCACCAGGGCTATGCACTTTCTACCAAAGTCGGTTTGAATCCGTAGCTAAAACTCTTGTACTACACAACATAATGTTTTGACAAAGCGTCAGGTCATCATTGTTTATAACAATAATGTAATATAGAATAATTTGATTAACAGTTACAACTCATTTGGAAATGTTGGAATTTAAATATTGTCTGCCTATTGTATCGTTTAAGGAAACAAACATCAACGATCTGTATGGAAGTGCTGAAACAACATCCCCTTGAGGCTTCTCATTTCTGTTAATATTTTGCTCCAGTTTCTGTAAATCTATTCAGCAGTTCAAACGTTCAGCACTGCTTGAAACAACTGTATACATGCACTTAGATCTACTCGCTATCCTATTAAAATATAAAGAAGCAAAATATATCATTTAAAGAACTACAGACAAAATTCAAAATTCATTTATGTTAGCATCTAAATAACCCCGACTGCTCAGAAAAATCTACATTCTCACATATCTACTCCTTGGAAAAAATAGAGACACGTTATGCCATTGTGAACTACAAGAACATGTCAACTTAGTTCTATACTGTACATAAACCTATTTAATAAAAATAAAACGATGGATACTAATAAAGTATATGTTAGATCTACTTGATTAAAGTTTATACGTATTTATCTTCAATTTTAGTGTAGAGATAATCTAACTTCAGCTTGCGTTTCATCGACGCTTACTTGTTGTTGTTGTACTTTAATTGGTGCCCTCGTGCGAATGCTCATTATGACGTCACAATTTGTCACAGTTCTATTTTTAGACGTTCTGAATTAGAACATTCGATGAACGCAGCTGTTCATATTATGTTCCACTTTATAATGTTTTAATTATTATTAACAATTATATAATTACATTGACCAAAAAACATACCCAAGTACTCAAAAACTCAAATACTTTCATGTTGTCTAGTCAGAGGGATAACCATTGAACACTGCCGTTCAAGTTATAATTGTTTAACTCGTACATGTAGAACGCTTTTGCTGAACACAGTTTTTCAAATTTAACACGCAATGTTCCAAAATTGAACAATTGTGAACGCGTCCGGTGTTCTCCTTATTCACAGTGTAGCTTTTATATCTTTGACTCGCATGAACATGATGTTAGTGAATTTCCACACACAAGTCTAAAATTCTGGTAACAGTTTTCAAAATAATAGTCTTGATAAATAATGTTTCGTCATATCAACATGCAACGCAAATTTATTCATGATTTAATGCACCATTAAATTTGTTAACGCGTATTACTAAAAAAAAAAAAAAAAAAATATCCTGAATTTTGAAATTCATCTCAAATTTTTCATTCCAGTGTGCGTTCTACTTTCAGTATTTATCTTGGACATGAAATATAAAACTACTGTATCTAAAGTCCCAGGTATTTATAGAAACCATTTTTTTTTATTTGACATGAAAATATGCATGCTATATTCTTATATTTATCCATTTTGTTACTATTTTATATACTCTTTGTATTTTTGTTACAATTATAACAGAACTATTTTGTATGTTCCAAAGAAAATACATTTAATATTCTTATCTCTAGTACATGATAAGTAGAATTATGCAAATTTAAATGATTTAAAAAACAGCCGGAATAATATACAATAGCACTTAATCTAAAAAGAGAATGACCAGTGCGCAGGAATGATTTGGTAAGGTATCTGTAATGAGCGCATTTTTTGCGCAGAACTTCTCAATTGCTGCATTGCAGCAACATTTGTACTAAAATTTACTCTGGAGTAAGATGCAGGTAAGGTTAACGATTCGCCCCATAACGACTCGCCTCATTTTAGAGATGATGCGCCCCTATTTAATGACGATTGGCCTCACCTTGTATTAAGAATTTTTTGATTCATTTGAATTGAATAAAATTTATTATTCGAATATTTAATCTTTTTTCTTATTTATTGTTGTATACTTTTAAAATCGCCCAAAAACAAGACCAGAAATGAAGGTACAAGTTTTATATGATGCATGTACATGCGCATTATGAGGATATTTATGAACAGTTCATTTTAAAAACATAAATCTGCATTGTTACACACAGCTCATTTCGAGGGTTCAAAGGTAAAAGGTAATAACTGCCATTTTCTACATTTCGAGAAAAACGCAAAAAACATATATTTTAATACAACTTTATTTTCCGTAATATTTTTATAACAGTGCAGTTATAGCCTTGTTCCTCTGAAAAGAATTTTAATTAGATGTTGCAGTAATTGTTACTGTTGCAAATTAGTTAGTTATGTCTTACTTTTAAGAACCTTACGTAATGTCATTAACACACATGCACAATAATACTCGTACACAAAATTGACAATTTTCATTCATAAAAATATGAAATATGTACCTGCTCAATATTTAGATTCTACAGAAATAAATTGATAACTAAAAAGTTAGGAAATACGCACTAAAATCTTAGTTTACAAATTTTCATTTAGTTTGAATGTTCTCTGGTATATAATCGAACTGAAGTCAAACAGACCCCAGGCATCAGCAATTAAGGATATTAGTGACCCATATCATAGTTAAGTAAATAAAGACTACTGTTTCATGTCACAAAATATGAATGTTTGTCATTAATTATTCCATGAAGTTCACTCATCTTCTTCACTCTCACTAACAGATTGTCTTTTATAGATTTGCTGCATGGCAATGACTCGTAATATGATTCGCAATCCTTCGGAATTGTCCCAGAGGAAACAAGTGACATCAAATCAGCTTTTTTGCAGCATATATTGAAAGTTTCTCTGTAAAGGCCTTTCGTGGAGCCTTAAGAGACTTTTCTTTGCTTCTGCTCTTCTTCTGCATTAACCTAACTTCCTTGAACTCACTAACATCAAAAACCAAAAGTCACAAAAGTACTGTATTCTTCATTTCTTTGTCTTCACGAACTTGAATCCATTTTATATTCAGCCAATTAACATGTTCACCATCAACATCAATTTTCATTGAGCCAAAGTTTTGTTCTTTGTACAACTTGTAATCTAGTATGTCAGTGTATTTTATTAGAACGACAATAATTATATGGTTGCTTCCGGCATGCTTATGATATAACTGTTTCCCACTGATATGGAACATGTACTTTTGTGAGGCTTTTTGCATGCTCGATAGATGCATGTATGGAATCACATTCTATTTCTGAATGACCACTTTCGAGTAAATTGTGGTTTATACACTTGATGTGAGGAATATACTGGACACAGTGAACTAATATAAGCCATTTGCAACAAACTGATTGCGATTCTGTACCCCACATGTATCACTATATAATGTCACTTGTTAAATAACAGATGTCTTACTTGCATCAGAAGTAACATACAAGTACACACAAGTCCCTACTTCGCACGAGCCTCGTTTCCCCTGTGTCTCATCCTAAAGATAACAAATCCCGTTACCATTTCCCAGTTTATAGAATGACAAATTGTAACAGCACAGTTTTCTATTGTAATAAAGTTCACCAATTAAACTGCATGGTGTTTGGCGATACAGCCTGGATATCAAATGCCGACACAGAAAACTTTGGATCTTTCTTTGCCCTTTTTTTATCGACTGATTTTTACATTCTAGCATTGTTTTTTCTTTCTTGGTGATATTTTGCTTTTGTTGCCTCATTTAGTCTATCTTCTATTCTCAAAGTGTCATACAGATTGCAGAGGGGACATTGATCTTTCTTAGGATATGCAAGAAAGACAAGTTATATTCTGTACAGAAAGTGTTTCTTTACACACCCTTTGAAACACACCTTCTATTTTGTCCTTTGCATTTTTCTACATTCAGTGAGTACATTCGTCTTATAAGTGTGGCAGCTGTAAAAAGTTGCCCCGTACTTCACTTCAGTGTTGTTATATGTTTCTGGTCCTTCGGGATCATTGATGCCAGCACTATTTAGTGTTGAGAATTGTGTACCGCTCAAGCCAGTGCTAGGGGGCGTGAGGGATGTTTCACTTATTCATTATCCCTCATGCAATTCTTATGTAATTTTGTTGTGATTAATTCTTCCGAGGGATCACTTTGTTTCCAGATTTTTATACTTGAATCTTGCGTTAGATACTTCCTGCTGAAGTTTTTTTCGTGTGTAGTGTGATTCAAAAGTCGGAAAGCTTTCGATATGTTTCTTTTCAAATGATCTGTGATATTTCTTTGTTTTATTTCCAGGCACAGCTTTCCTTTTCTTGTCATTCCAACATATAACCCTGCCACTTTGTGCTTAACTGCGTTAGAAACTGTTTTGGAACCGACTTCGAGAGTTTTTAGAAAAGTCATTGCACACTCTTATCATTTTGCCACCAACTGTGAAGAAAAAAGAAATTGAAATAGTTCTTTGTTTTCTTCTCTGTTTAGATACCTTCTCTGGTTCTTTATTGGCAACATGGAAACAAATGTATTGCCTCTGACTTTTGTAATCACCCATTGACCAGTATGTACTAAATATTTTCTGTCTTTCATTTTCGGTTATATTCTCGCTGCATTTAAATTCACAAGATAAATTTCTTGGGAAAAGAGATAACAGATAGTGCCTGTGAACTGTATGAATGCAGTATTTTGTCAGAGGAAAAAGGTGATAAAATCAGTTATAACCTTTTCCCACTACAGATTCTTCACAACATGTGGAACAACAAGTAAACAACAGGTAATAAGTACACTTAGAACCTTTTACCCCTACATAATTTGTAGAAAAGTAGTTATTACAAAATACTTTTTAATGTTTTGCCCTTATAAGGATTGAATATTTATATCATATTTTCGCCAAACATAAAGGACAATAAGTACTTTATAAAAAACATAAAAAGTCGATTTCAGCAAAAAATGGCAGTTATAACCTTTTACCTTTGAACCCTCGATTTGAGCATTTGAATTTGATAAAAAATGATCTTCCTTTTTATATAAAGTATCTTCAGAAGACTATTTTTCTTTTACTTAGTTATCTTGCGGAAAACTGAAAAGAGCAGCAAAGAAAGAAAAGAACGTAAAATTCAGCAACTCTGATGAGATGATAAAAAGCACATGGACGGCATCGTTGATCCTTAGTAATGGGACGAGGGCATTCCAATGAAATGACATTTATGAGTCTTTGAAGCGTAAGTATATATAGGGCTACATATATATTAATCATTAAAAAAATTTTTAATGTGCATTTTAAATATTAAGTAAATGATAAATGATAATACTTCTCAATCTGATTTTGATCATGTATATAGTTTTACATTGTTTAATATATCATATGTACATTGTATATAATTCAATGTCATGGCCTTTCAATTTCGTTTTATACAACTTTAATTCAAACAAATGGTAAAAAACTTTGGGCTTACTACACAATATTTATTCTCTTCTCTGTTGAAAATGAAATGAACATACACCAGTTTGTGTTATGAATAAATATATATCTATCATCAGACTGTATGGAATATACTGATTTTTATTCATTAGAACACGTAAAGTCCAAAGTGGTTGAGTCCTAAAGTCCTAAAGTGTATTTGACTATATGGCTCGAGTTGAAATTCAAATTCAGATTGTATTGCAAATAGAACAAAATTATGTTGTACTTTTTTGCAGAGTGATATGTCATAAGTTTGATTTTAAATGTTTATTGCAGAGACATTCCAACATTCAATGATTATAGGAATAAAAAATGTGTAGCTCCAGACAGATACTGAAAAGGAAAGGCAAAGACGTTTTCAGACTGAAATAAAGTCAAAATATATTGACGCGCCAAAGCTAGATTCTGGGATATTTTCGTTCTGGCAAGATATTGCCCAGTCACAAAATAGCCCAATATCTTGTCGCGCAGTACAATAAGTTGGACCAACTGAAATAAAGCCTTAGTTTCTAAAACTAGAAATATATTCCTACCGCTAGCATGAATATTTCCAGAATTATTCCCCTTTAAGAAGGATTTACTCCAAACTTGAATTTTAAGTTTCATATATTATAATATGACAAAATTCGTCACATATTTGTTATTATATCTTTGTTAAATTTGCCCTGCCCCAGGAGGTCATGATCATAGCTAAATACTGAAATAGAAACAACTCATTCCGGAATGTAGAGATATTTATAAAATGATAACAGGTCATTTACAGGGATATTAGGATATTGATGAAATGATCTTGGCACATTAAAAGGACATTTTGATTCAGAGTTTTTAGTGTTATAATGTGGTAGCATAGCATTTTTGACACACATGTAAATCTGTTTGTATATTCTTGATTTATCTAGTCAGCTTTTGTTTGTAAAAAAAAGAAAAATGAATAAAATTTATCAAGACATATTATTATTATTATTATTATTATACTTTTTCTCCGGAATTGTTACCATCTTTTAACAATTTATTGGCACCCGCATTTATTCAAAATCCATTAGATAAATGCAAACAAGCGAATCTGATTTGTTAATGATCCAATAATCCATTAAATCACGGCTTATGGAAGAGGAAAGAATACAAATTATAAGTGATTCATTAACAATTTATTTGCAATTTATTAATGAATTAGTTGCCCAGCGAACCCAATTTATTGGCAATTGATTGACCTGATTTGTTGTCAATTCATAGACTAAGTCGAAAAAAGGACCCAATTCATTACCGATTTATTAACCTGGTTTATTAACAATTTATAATCAGTTGGTAAATGGACCCAATTCATTTAATTGATTTATTTACAATTTATTTATAATGCATTGGCTCATTTGCATGTGATTTCCATCTATAATAAACTGTGAATTAATTGTAGATTTATTTATCATTTATTATACTAATTCATTCCTATCTTTTTTTGTTTGGGTGTTGTTGGGTTGTTGGATGACGTGGTTTTCGTGGGATGAACGGAAATAATGACTGTTGTTGGGTAAGTGGATGAAGTGCTTTGGCTTTTGAAAGGTGAGTAGATGTTAAGTTTGTCTTGGGGTAAGTGGTAAGAAATATTGATGTCTGGTAAGAAGATGTATTTTTTGTTTGTTGTTGTGGGTTTGTGAAAATGATGGCGTTTGCAGGGTGAGTAGATGTAGTGTTTGTCTTGGGAAAAGTGTATAAATATAAAGGATGTTGTGGATGAGTACGTGGGGTTAGGTGTATATAATTGCTTTTGTAGGCGAGTTGGTGTGCGGTCGTTTGTTTTGTGGGGTTAGTCTTAGTGGTAACAATGGTTGTTGTAGGTTGAGTGGATGTAGTGTCTGTCATGGAGTTAGAGTACATAAAAGATGTGAGCAGATGTAGTGTTTGTGGCGGGATGAGTGATATACTCACTGTTGTGCTGTAGAGTGAGAGGTAAGTAGATATGAAGTGTTTGTCGTGAAATGAGCGGACATATTGGCTAATTACGGCCAGTGTCTTTATTAATATGTATAATATTACACAACGGAGATTTTTTTGGCGCAAATCGTACACATTTTTCTCAAGATTAATTTTCTTGATTTATTTTGGTTTGAAGCACCAGCTGTTAATACTTTTATTTTTAGTCGATTGATATATACATTTTTATGTAAGTCTGGGACTTATAATTGTTTGGTTAACATACTTATGCCCCGAGGCGCCGTTATGTGTCGTAACGCCGCTAAATGTCGCACCATTGCCGCTAAATGTAGCAACCGCCGCTAAATGCCGCAAAATTGACTACCGCTAAATGTCGCAACTGTTACGTTTAATGTCGCACGATTTACCCTTGCTGTTAAATGTCGCAACACTACCGTTAAGTGCCGCAAGATGTATATTCATGATAAAATTAGGCTTGCTAGTGGTATTATATTACAATTATCACAGAGTTAGGTTGTATATATTATTTGTAAATTTGGGACCTAAAAGAATGTCTCGAATCTCCTGACCAAAACGATATATGCTTTTTAAATGTCCTTTTGGATTGAAATTAAAATGTATAAGCGATTGATTAAAGGATAGTAAGCAAATACACTACATGTTAGGTGCATACAATAATCATCTGTTAAGTATATTGCTTTGCGTTCGTGTGTCCATCTACTTTGAATTCCGCAAGAGACTTAGTCTTTTATAATTATGAGGAAAATACTCCAGCTAATTTAAAGAACGTCGCTGGTTTTATTCAGGTTCCTGTTCGTGCCTGAAATAATGCACGGAGAGGCCTCCGAGGTCTTTCTTCACCAGTAAAGCTGAAAAGTCACTATATGTCCTTACTCTGCTTGTGCTATGTAAAATCCAACAAAAATCTATTTATATCAGACTGCTTATTTTGTATATATTGCTCTTAGTAGGCCTACTAGCTTTCTACAATCTGAATATCAGCTCGAAATTTTAGGTTATACTCATTTATTTTAAGTCTACAAATGTATTTCGTTGGAAGCTCTACGCGTATTAAAACACTGGAAATGGAGCCAACAAGTGTGTAGAGTTTTTTTGCTAACGGTAAAAACGCATTGCCCCTCACTGGGTTTGAATCTACGCGGCCAGCAATCTTTAGATTACTAGTCTGACGTGTTAATCACTCGGCCTCTTACTTGATTATTTTTGACAGAAGTCTCATTAATAATCTTATTACAAACATTCAGTACGTTCGATGAGTTAAAGACCCAATAAAACAAACAAAATTAATTATAATTCAGTCTTCTACGGTACATGTACGCTTGTATGTGGGTGAGTGTGCGTTTGTGTATAATTGTGTATAATTGGGTTTGGTTTAATTTCCTTTATCACCAGCAAAAACATGAGATCACTTTCATTTTATTTCTGCAGGCTTCATCATTATGCCACGGCTAGAATTTCTTTAGAATTTCATACTGAATTACACAATAGACTATAACCTAAAAGTCATTGACCATCTACATTTTTGCTTATGCTTCACACTCCAGCTTTATGCCTTATAACCAAATGTCTCAAATTTTTTACAGATGTTTGTGATTTATGGACATAAATGTTTTAATATAAAATATTTGATTAAGATTTGCTACTACTTAAAATACACTAGTTTACCTACGTCTGTCATAGATAAATGACATATCATTTTACCTACCACTCGAGAAATTCAGGCAATACCTTGAGTTTTTTTTCTAAAACACATTTACTCTTTGAGACTACATATCGGCAAAGACTTGCATTTATTTCAACGGCATCAAACTATCAGAACTGGGATACAGCGCAACAACTCCCTATTACATCGCTGGTTCCCATTTAAAAAATTGTCAACCAAAGTAACTAGAATCTATGGTGGCTGATTTGGAACGCTTTTGTGCGTCGTGTTGGCGCTAGCGACAACACGACAAAGCGCCAAACGGCGCGTTGTCGGACTTTTGCATTGTCGTCCTGTCGTTAACGATGTACGTCAAACGGCGCGTTGGCGTGCTGCGTGTTGTCGCGATGTCAAATTGTCGCTCGGTTCAAATCGAAGGATTTGCTTGTAAGCCAAGCGACAGGGCGACATCGCGACAACGCGCCGCACGATAACTAGCCGTTTGGCGTGCTTCGCTAGAGACAGGACGACAAGACGACAGTGCGACAACGCACGGTTTGGCGCTTTGTCGTGTTGTCGCTGACGGCAAGACGAAAAGTCGATAACGATATAGGTTACGTTGTCGCTATCGACAACTCAACGCGCAATGTACCAAATCAGCCACCACAAGAATCAAATAATATTATTCTTAACATGTAAGTATCATCTTGTACAATCATCGGCCCACCAGGTTGGACCAATAAGTAACTTGTCTGCCATTCTCCTTCGAGTTGCTAGATGATTTAGATAGAGTTCAAAAGCATTAACTGGTCATGATAACAATGAAAGAAAAGAAAAAAGAAAACATTAATCGAAAATTTGATTACTGAATTTTACAAGAAACTTTTATTTTGTTACTACTTTTATGTATATCATTTACCTTAGATTAAGTTTGATAACATTACATGTAAAAAAATATCCCTAATGCGCCAAGAAATTATCCATTTCTACGGCATATAATCTTTTAAAACATTAAAAAATCAAGAGTAAAACAAACTTTTATTTTGATACTACATTGTTTATTCAATATAAATAATATATTATATTTTGTTAAATAATTGTAATTTATTAACATTCATTGTGCCTTTTATGCAAATATATGTTAAGATATTTTCGAATTAAACAAATCTTCCACAGCTGCAAAAAGACCTCTTGCATGCTTCTTTTTAAAGAAGCAAAACTTGTATATTAAATGGACATACATGTCCGGTTTGGCCATGTTTTACAATGTTTAGTGACGTATACATCTGTAGAGCCGCAGTACGGTATTTCAAGGTTCCCGGGCTTTTTTTCATTTTCATCACACTGTGACATTTGGCGCCCAACGTGGGGCCACGGAGTCCAATTTCACATTGTTCAATTTAATACAGATTTGGAGTATATCATTGGCTAACCAGGAGAGATATGTGTACGCGGCCGGATTTCTCATTCCGTAGGTCCCGCGTTCGAGTCCCGGTCAGGCTGCACGTTTTTATTTCCCTGTATGATATATATTATCATAGTCTAGAGTTTTTAGAAAACGCTTTAAATTACATAACTACTGAATATCAAATAAGCATTATCTATATGTGTAAACGATTCATCAAAGTGCAACAATGAGCGACTTAAACACATCCTGATCAAGTTACCGGTGTATTCATATTTGGTAAGAAAAAAATCTTAAATGATCTTAAACAAAGGACCAGGAAGTATCCGTTCTTAAATTTATTCATATCGCCATCTACTTAAACACTAAATAATTCATAACTTGACTGGATTATTTCAATTTTACGTAAATATATTGAAACAAGCAAAAACTTGCACGCGGTGAAAATAAGTTAACAAACTTTTATCATAATACATGCCGAAATTCTATATCATATTATTATGATGATATATACATACAAAACAATAAGAGCAAAAACAATATCAAGCCTGATCATTACTTCTAAGCGTGCACTGTGGGAGACAACCTTCACGAGATGTTGTTTAAACAACGAATGTAGTGTATCCGAAGAAGTTATAACAAATCGGACGGTTGTCGAGAAAAGTTAACTTTAACAGTAAACTTAACTTCCCCTTTTTTCGCTTTGTGTTAATGTGATAGTAGATTTTGTGAACTGAAGGAAAAAAGAAGTATTTGTATATATAATTTGTGAAATACATATATGTGGATAGTATACATATACACTATTTTAATGGTGATTCGTTAACAGTTATTAGACATAAATGTTAGTATAGATATAAATAAAAAAAATAATTAAATAGTTAAGTATAAAATACATTTTTGCTACCAAAAGAAATTCGGATGCATCAAACTTGCCTACAGATTGCATTTAAGAAGTTATTTAATGTGTATGTTTGTAGAAATTTGCAACTAAACTTTGAAAGGAAAATAACTTTGATCGACTTGGGTTGTTTTTCTTATAAATGAAATTTAATACTGGTATGGCTGAAACTTGGTATATGTCTAGTGAACTTTAAACAAAAGGGAAGTAATTAGCGTTTGAGAACAATGGATAGACTTTTAGCTTTTCTAAGACGGATTTTTGGCATGCAAGACGGCGAAGCAGGTAACTTAAATTTCATTAAAACTTTTTATTACGTTTATTTCTTATCAACAACATTGATTATCTTGTATTTTACATGTCTTGTTAGTATAGTGAGAAATGGCTTTAAAGATATCGAATAGTAGGCAGTTATTATAATGTGTTTATAAAAGTGACATTATATTACATCTTGTAATAGTTGACCAAACACAGTCCTTTTAAAATGGATTTATCACAGTCAATTAATAATTGATCTAGCGCCGTCATTTTAATCTGGAGATCTATCACAGTCGTTCAAAATGAATCTAGCAAAGTCATTTTATAATGGATCTAGCACACACTTATTTAATAATGGATCTAGCACAGTCATTTTATAATGGATCTAGTAGCGTAATTTTATAATGGATCAAGCACACTTATTTAATAATGGATTTAGCATAGTCATTTTATAATGGAACTAGCAGAGCCATTTTGTAATGGATCTAGTAGCGTAATTTTATAATGGATCAAGCACACTTATTTAATAATAGATATAGCATAGTCATTTTATAATGAAACTAGCAGAGCCATTTTATAATGGATCTAGTAGCATAATTTTATAATGGATCAAGAATGGATCTAGCATACTCATTTTATAATGGATCTATAGTAGCGTCATTGTATAATTGACCAAGCACACTCATTTTGATAATGGATATAGCATAGTCATTTTATAATGTATCCAGCCAACCATTTTATAATTGATCAAGCACTGATCTTTTTATAATCTAGCATTATCATTTAAATTTTTTTAATGCTTTAATTTAAGGTCGCCGCCGGAAAGCCCATATGGGCGACCGTACATTCAAGTCGGGTCATCCTAGAGCGTCCCGCCGAGATTTTTTTCCAGCTTTATTTGTGGAGGAAGACCCCCAGGTGCCCCTCTGGGCATTATTTCAGACACGAGCGGGTACCTGGGTAGAACCACCGACCTTCCGTAAGCCAGCTGGATGGCTTCATCTCATGAAAGATTTCGACCCGAGTCAGGATCGAACCTACAGCGGTGAGGGACCTGTGATCTCCAGTCAGCGACCTTAACCACTCGGCCCAAAGGCCCCGTATTTAAAAATGCATCTTGCACATTTTATTTATAATGGATCTAACATAGAAACACCGTAGAGAACGTGTTACAGTATCGCGTTTTTCGGTTTCAGTATAGAATTTTCAAGATGGATGATTATTTGTGGGGAAGACAGATAGGTGATTTTATTCCGATCCATACTACATGTAGTAAGGTTTCTAAAAGATGTTTTTGCGCTTCACTCGTAAGGAACTGGATCCAGTATCTAGTGGTATCCGGTGCACGGTCTGAAGAAATATATGGCTAAGAACCGCATACAGTTCCTTACAAGAAAATCACAGACCATCTTTAAGAAAATAAAATACTTGTAGTATGGACCGGAATAAAAATCACCTACCTGTTTTCCCCACAAATACTCCTCCATCTTGAAAATTCTATACTGAAACCGAAAAACGCGATACTGTAACACGTTCTCTACGGTGTTTCTATGTTAGATCCATTATAAATAAAATGTGCAAGATGCATTTTTAAATACGGGGCCTTCGGGAAGAAACGATCTACCGTATATAAGACTGTTTTTTTTTTTTTTTTTAAATAAAATATTCAAAGATTTCTTGAATCGAGAGATTGAACATTTCTTCTCTAAAGCAAAATATAAGTCTCTTATAACGATAATAAAATATACATCACTGTATTATTTACATATACCATGACACATTAAGTTAGATTGAACTAAACTAAAGTTATTTGAGTATGAACATTTATAAGTAAAAATTCCCTCGGGTGTAAATTGACTGCTATAGAAGGAAGTAGAGTATACAGATAAGTTTTGTAGTGTAACAATATGATTATCACAGCATACATATATAACTTCCGCTTGCGAGCGAGTAAGACTGAAATATAGGTAAAACAGTTCAGTTAAGCTCGATTATTGAAGATGTTTTTTACTTTCATGAGTGGGTCTTACATGTAATAGATATTTCCCGGTCTGCTTTTTGTGGCAAAACCTGTATTAAAACAGTCCGATTTCTCACTTCGATTTCTCAAAATTTTCTTTTTTTGTCGACTTCAAGCAACAATTTCGAAGCTTTACATCAAATATCTGTGCAAACCCTCTTGACTCTTAATCGAGTAACTATCTAGGTAACAGAAAATGAGGAGATATTTGAAGACAACTCTTCACTGACACTGAAATTGCCATCGCTGAGGTTTGTTCACTGTACGGTTGCTTGCATAATCTGAAAAACAAGTCGTCCGGTTGCTTGCGAGGTCACTATGCGGCTGCTTGCAATATCGATTGCATTTCTGATCACAAGAAGACTTGTTTGATTATTATCATGATTATGATGATGATGATGAAATAAATAGTGCCCTCTATTAAAAATATTTTTCAAAATCACGTGAAGATTCTTTGAAATAATTACATGTATGGGAAACTTGTGTCATATACATATATTTCTAAGAACTTGTACAAAATGTACATGTCCAAATCGTAGCAACACATTTTCTGCATAAGTAATCGGAAAAGATGTTCTGAATTAGTGCAAAACAGTTTTAAGTTATGAATATAAAATCAATAAGCATAGATGGTAGGGTCTACTACCAGGACTATATCAAACATGTTGATATTCTTGATTTAATTGACGTTAATTATTCGAAGTATTATTTTAATATTCACATTTTCTTACAATGTTAGTCTAAAATGCTTAATATATTTTTATTCAGTTTTGCTACATGTAAATTCTTATTTAATCATTTTGATAACTTGTTGTTGTCATTTATTTGAACATTCTGTCGTAATATTGAATTTCACTGTTGGAGAAAGTATCTCATATTTTAATGTTGGCATGTAGATAAATGAAGTGTTTATGCAGTCGGATTTTATATGTAACCAAGTTATCAATTTGGATTAGAAGTGCATCAATTCTTTGTTTATATATATGTCAGCCACTGTTAAGGTGTGTACCTTGATGATACATAAAGCAATCGAGTAATGAATTATTCGATTGATTTATGACTCACAGTCATTGTGGCAACTTTAAATTTAAGAGTCAAAGAGACACACTTTCATATTTATTTGCATTTACCTCGCTTAAGAATACTAGTGACGTATTATATATGTCACAAATAAAAAAGAAACATAGCAAAGAGATTCTCGTTCAAAACAAATCCGACCAATTAACTACACAAACGACGTTTTTTAAAGCACATAATGTAAACATTGAGTACATTGAGAGCAGTAAAAAAACGAAAAACAACAACAACAACAACAAAAACAGAAAAAAAAGCAAAAACAAAAGAAGCAAAAATCCATGGCAATGCCACAAAACCAGGTTTTCAGTTATGACCATTGTAAAGAATAAGTAAGTATTTTGTAAAAACAGCAGATGGAAAAATTAAAATTATCCTAACCTGGTCCTAGGGGGGATAATAAAAGTATCTCATTCCTAACTGGAAACCGATTTTCTATTTTTAGCAACATTAAGGCTGACCATAAAGGGGGCACAAAGCTATCTTAAGTTAGATCTTCACATGATCTAAATTTAAAGCAAGTTTCATTAAAAACACTACTTACTGACCAGAAATTGATTTTCTGGTTTCGTAACAGTCACCTTGACCAAAAAGCAGGCAGATGAGCTGGCAGGCGTGCATCAAACAAGACGGTTTCTATTAATTAGCTATATACTGTTTTGTTACATGTAGTATAGTAGTTGTCAAAATGATATTTCATTATATATTACATTATATGGAAAAAACAAAAGTACAAATATTATCCAATCACAAAACCCCGACATTATGCGCTAGGGTTCTTGATGACCAAGCTTCTGTGGAAGTTTGTGCAAAATCCCTTGAGAAATGTAGAAGAAGTTGCGCGCACACACAACAAAAATGTGCACTATACATTCTATATGAGGGGTAAAATGCACTAGGGCTGCACTTGATGAAAATGCTTCTGTGAAAGTTTGGTCAAAATCCCTTGAGAAATTTAGGAATTGCGCACAGAAGAAATTGTTTACGCCCGTCCACCCGCCGACATACCTCAATCTAATAACCAGCTGTTTTTTTCTTCTTCAAAAAACCTGGTTAAAACAAGATTGCATTTGTGAAAAATGCTATGCCACCGCATTAATACAACGCTAAAAAGTAGTGTAGGAACAGATTGTTTTGTTTCTATACAATTGAAGATTGTCAAAATGCATAGATCCCTGACCTATCTAATTCTTATTATCAGATTAGTGGTTAAATCTATTGTTATTAAAATAAACGATCAAAGTAGGAATATATCAATGCAGTTGAGTCTAGTGAATTTGGTGGTGAAGGTCATATTTCACATAGCCTCAATTTCATGACTACATCAAAGGACAACACAGTAAGACACTTTGTCAAAATCTAGGTCAGCTGATATCAAAGTTCACTTTACATCTGTGCACACGGTTCAAATTTCATAGCTGTACATCAAAGGACAAGAAAGTAGGTCACATTATCAAAATCTAGGTCACCTGAGGTTCAATTTTACAACTAAAACCGTGCACATGATCAAACTTTCATTGCTGTACATCAAATGACAAAATGACAAGAAAGTAGGTCACTGTCCCCTCAGGCAAGGCAAAATTTTGACCAAAGGGTTTAATTCATAACTGTCTTGATACAGGTCCACCAAACAACATTTCATGTCAAATAGAGGTCTACCAGACAATGTCTTATGCAAAATACCTAAGCCATAGGCCTTTTGGGTCTTTACAAGAAGCTTTTTTAAATTCATTCTTATAATTCCTTTTGGTTGCCATGGCAACCAGATTTCAACATGGAATGCAATTCTTTGAACAACTTTGGAAGCCTTTTGGCCAAGGATCATTCCTGCCAAGTTTGGTTGAAATTGGACTAGTTGTTTTTCACAAGAAATTTTTTTAAGTTCTATATAATCTATAGAAAACACATGCACACGCACGCGCACGCGCACGCGCGCGCACACACACACACACAGGTGAATCGCTATATGCCACCATATCGCAGATGCTGCTGTGGCATAAAAAACACACAACAAAAACAAACAAACAAAACACACACTTTGACTTTATGCAATTAAGACATTCCGTAAACAAATGGGAACTTCAATGCAAATCATTACATCAATTAGCTGTACATTGCTGGTGTATTTTACCATTTCCAAAACACTGACATGTAAAAACGCCGTTTAAGTGTAATTTTAGATCTTATATTAATTAACAATAGCTTAAACAAATAAAACATCAAGAAATTATGAAATAGTGGCTCTCAGGCGACCGTACACAGTTATAATTTATTCTCCCAAGCAACCGTACTATGAGTTGGCAAGCAACCGTACAGTTAGGAAACAACACCAATGATGATTTATTTGTCATTTTTTCTTAAACCACTGTGTGCACATCAGATATTGATTAATCTTCTTAAGCTCTAATGATGATTCTTAAAAGTATCAAGAGGATTTGCTCGTATATTATATGCAAAGCTTGAAATCGATGTTGTGACATTTTTTGAGGAATCAGGGTGAGAAATCGTATTTTTCCGGAAAATACAGGTTTTACCGTACGGCTTAGTCCAGAAATAATCTCTTTTATGTAACTCCTAACTATAAAAATATAAATTCCTCCATGATTGGTCTTTATTGAACTTATTTATCAATTTTCAGTTCAAAATCGGCGATTTTTTTGCGTTTTTCTTGCTCGCAAGCGGAAGTTATAGCGGACACTGGAGTGTACGCTGTGATTATAGTAAAATTTATTCGACACTTTGAGAGTTAGCGTCAATAACGACTTGTTTGTACTAACATGCATTGGTAATTCTCCAAAATTTCTGTCTGTAGTTCGTGAGGGCCCATCCGTCCGTTAAGGCACTTATAAATTCAATACGGAACAATTCCCTTCTGGGTAGACGGCTAAATATTCTTCATATCGTATATATCGTGTATAAGATTGTGAATGGGCATACATGTGTATATTAAATAAATCAAATAAATGATATTATCTTCACAAACAAATCTCTTCAGGTTTATAATATATTGTTCTTATATCTAAACTAGTTTGTCTTTTCTAATATTAATACCTCTAATTTAACCCATTATAAGGACTTGTCTGTCTTAAAGGTCCTGTAACTCAATTTTTTATGATTTTTTATCATAAATATGATGCCCAAATTACGATTTATCAATTTTGTAAGTTCCAATAAGCATTATTTATAAAAGTATAATACCAAGATATAATATAAGATATATATACCAAATTTAACATTTCATGTAAATAAAGGGAGGTAATAAAGAAATTATTTTCTATAAAGTCTAAGTCAAATGTTTCAATAAGAAATGAATGGAAATATTTTAATGATTATATATAATATGTATTTGCAGTACATATTTTACATATTCTTCGATGTTTGAAAATTGTTTTATAAGCATAATTATATACATATATATAATTTTCACTTAAGTGTGATATACAACCTCAATTATAACATCTTGTAATCGTTCAGAGAAAATTTCAAAATACGTACTTACTAAACAGCTAACAGTGCAGTCCATGATCAGACAGAACGAATATGCTTGTTGATCATGATCTGCACTGGTCACTTGGGTCGATACATTTGCCGCAAGTATGCTTATAGTTGATTATACCATATAAGGCGTTAAAAGCGTAGTTGCTACTAATACATGGGAAATGGATAATGGTACATAGTTTGTACATTATCCTGAGTCAATTATATGTAACTTCTTATTGTTATTACAATCTCATTATTTTCCCTCTTTTATCCCCACGTTTCGTAAAGCTGTCTGAATAATACAGGTGTTTCCGCATTCAGAAAAGAAATATTTCTCTTCTTTACGAGTTTGAATATATAATGATAGCATTGAAAAGGCTGATAATTCTAAAGAAGAGGAAAGTTACTGTGGTTAATAGTATTTAGATGTTCTGATTTGTGTGTTTCCTAGATTCGAAATTTGAAGAAAAAGTTGAGGCCTATATAATTATGTTAAACGAGGAAAATAATGTACCAGCATATCATATGTGTTTTGCAGCAAAATGTCGACAAATATAACAAATTAATGTCAATACTCGTACATCATTATAACTTAAAATTAAGTTATCGACATGAATTGATCGATGATAAAACAGTCAAGAATGTGTCACTTCATAGATATTGGCAATAAGTTAATAATATACATGTTAACCGTCCAACCTTTTAGTCTGCTAAGAGATATGAATAGATATAACAAAATAAATAATCGACTAAGTGGCTAAGTGAAATAAAAGTTGATGGTGCAATTATTTATAAAATACTGAAATATTAGTTTAAAATTATTTACATAAACTCGATTGTGCAATTCTTAAATAGCTTATTTAAACAACTTTAAGTCCACTTCCTGAAATTAACCTGTACTGAATGACAGGTCATGTACCAGGAATGTATTGAACCCTTCCAGAGACAGACGCCTTAATCACTAGACCAGCTCGTAATATGAATAATTACATATTTTACTACATTATATATTATGAGGTTATTATATTTTGTCGAGTACAATACAGAATTCTATTGTACGAGAATAGCTGTCAAAAAAATAAACAATATTGGACGAGGCGCCAATCGAGTCGGATGTAGGCTTTGCCGCTTTGAACGAGTCCAATAGAATCAGTATTGTTGTCAACCATATTAAATGACCTTTTTATTTTACACCACCATTTTGTGACATTTAGTTCAATTACAATAAGGATTGGATATTGATTATAAACTCTCAAAAAAAAATGCAAAACGAGAGTAGATGGGGTGCGATATGAGTTTGATATTAACCTTTTGGACTTGGAAATGAGACCGAAACTCTATGTGGTCTGATATTGATATAGATTTGGCATGACCTTTTTAGACTCTGGCAATGAAAACTAGACTATAAGGGTTGTTATATGGATTTGATATGATTTTTTTTTACTTTGGAAATGAAAACTAGGCTCAATTGATAAGATTGGATCAAATTATTATTTCGGAACATCACATAGTGCAAATGCAAAATGTTAATTGGTTTTATTTTATATGGTATGAAATAAATGTATGTTATATTGTTTCAACACATAACAAAACACTGTACTCATACAATAACAGCTGTACTCTAAATGTAAGCTACACATTTCTACAGCGTTCAAGGTCTAAGGAAAAAAGCGGAATCACTTCGTGCAAGTTATCCTTTTTAAGTAGGCCAAAAAGATGTATTGTACTATACTGTTTTAATAATAGAAATGTAACAATATCATAGTATATATTTTATTGCAAAAATTAAACAATTCAAAATTCAATCATTTTTGCGAGTCCATGGGAGTAGATCGTATAATAATTATAGTATTTAATTTAGTCGTAGCATTATTCAAAAATCCTTCACCAAGATATTTCACTGTGCTTAATTGGTGAAGTTAAAAATGAGTAAGTGTTATAGTATCAAATGACAAAGGTATTTAACTATCACTACTCTAGATATTTCTAGTTCCCAATATCAAGGAAAAAATACCAAAATTGTTTAGGCTAAATTACCGGTAACTTTATATGTTTAATGTTGAAAATCATTTTACTTTATATGTGCGCTCTAAATTTGTTCATTACATTTGTAGGGAACCATTCTCAAAACAAACATGATGAAAAGAAGGAACCAAATGAAGTGCAAAAAGGTCAGTATAAAGATGGGGAAAGCAAACACTTTAAAGAAAAATACAAAAAATATGTAGAACAAATAAACAGTTAAGTTTACCTTGAATAAAAGCTTAAATCATTTTTACGGAATAACGACTGGACCGGAATCGAGGGCCAGTTTTGAAATGCGTATTATAATTTTATATATTTAACCATCTTTCGCCAGATTTTTGTAACAAATTTTCATCATTTTTTTGTCTCTGAAGGGCGGCATATTATAATCGCACCGCCCGTTTGAACGTATATCTCTCTGTCCGTCTGTCTGTATCTTCCCACTTATACAACATTTGTGTGCGAACTATAACTTTGTCATGCATTGAAAGATTATAAAATTACTTGGCACAAATGTCTATCACATCATAATGCTGTGTCGCGTCTAAGACCCATGTCCATAAATGAAAGGTCAAGGTTACACTAACAGTTTGAATGTACACATTCACATTAGAAGAGGTTGAAGGTAAACAATCATGTCTAAACTGTAACTTTCCAAATGATTTGAAGGATTTTAAAATAATTTGGCCCCAAATGTCTACCATATCAACCCAACGTGTCACGTCTAAAAGGGTCATATCATTACCTGAAAGGTCAAGCCACACTTGTCCGGACTGTGACTTCGTCATGCATTGAAGGTTTGTAAAGTAACTTGGCACACATGTCTACCACAATGTCCTTACCTCCAAGGTAAAGGTCACACTTATAGCTTGAAGTACTCATTCTCACAAGAAGACTATGAAGGTATACATTCGTGTCTGGACTGTGACTTTGCACTGAAGGATCTTAAAAATAATTTCACACAAATGTCTACCACATCAAGACAACGTAGCGCGCCTAACACCCTTGTCACGGCGTAAAAGGTCAAGGTCACACTTACAGGTTGAAGTACTTATTCTCGACGGAAGAGTTTGAAAGTCTGGACTGTAACTTTTTCGTGCATTGAAGGATTTTAAAATAACTTGGCATCAAATCAAGACAACGTTTCACCTCCAAGTGTCATGTCCCTATCTCCAATGTCAAGGGGGTTAGTTTTCTATGAATAGCACCACTTCATTTCACAAAAACAAAATGAAGCAATTAGTTACGTTTATTTTATTTTCATAATGCCTTTCTGCCTTTCGGTCTGGGGCATTTGTCACTTTTGTGTTTGTTTTTTTTTGTTGTTGTTGTTTTTTAGAAAGGGGCGGGTTTTTCATCGCACCAACACAGAATGGCGACTTTCCAACTTAACTAGTGGGTGAAGACATCCGATGCCATTTTGTGCATTATTTCAGACACGAACGTTCATCAGAGAGGAACCACCGACTTTCCCTAAACAAGATGGATATCCGGTGTCAAATATTACCTGACATAGCTTAAAATGTTTTTATGCTCCCCGAAATAATTCAGGGGGCATATAGTCGCCGGTGTGTCCATCTGTCCGTCACTCAGTCCATCAGTCCGTCCGTACGTACGTCCCGAATTCGTCTCCGGCCCATAACTTCGTTATTTGTAGTCGGATTTTACAACTATTTCACAGAAACGATCACTATATTGAGACGACGTGTGGCGCGCAACATTTAGGTCGCTATCTTGAAGATCAAGGTCACAGCATATCCTTGCAGCAAAGTCGTGTCAAGTCCATAGCTTCTTCTTTGAAGCCGGATTTTTACAACTCTTTAACAGAAATGATCAACATAATTGAGACGACGTGTCGCGCGCAACATCTTAGGTCGCTACCCTGAGGGTCAAGGTCATAGCATAACCTTGCAGCAAAATCGTGTCCGGCTCATAACTTCGTTATTTGTAGTCGGATTTTACAACTATTTCACAGAAACGATCACTATATTGAGACGACGTGTGGCGCGCAACATTTAGGTCGCTATCTTGAAGATCAAGGTCACAGCATATCCTTGCAGCAAAGTCGTGTCAAGTCCATAGCTTCTTCTTTGAAGCCGGATTTTACAACTCTTTAACAGAAATGATCAACATATTGAGACGACGTGTCGCGCGCAACATCTAGGTCGCTAGCCTGAGGGTCAAGGTCATAGCATAACCTTGCAGCAAAATCGTGTACGGCTCATAACTTCGTTATTTGAAGTCGGATTTTACAACTATTTCACAGAAATGATCACCATGTTGAGACAACGTGTCGCGTGCAACATTTGGGTCGCTACTTTGAGGACCTAAGCATGACCTTGCAGTAAAGTCGTGTCCGGCTCATAACTTTGTTATTTGAAGTCGGATTTGACAACTATTTCACAGAAATGATCACATATTGAGACGACGTGTCGCACGTAACATTTGGGTAACTACCTTGAAGGTCAAGGTCACAGCATGACCTTGTTTTTTAAATATCTACCATGATAAGACCACCTTCTTTGTATTTTACAGGATTACAGATTGTTTTATTTTTGCCTCCTTCCCATATAAAATCGTTAAGTAAGTCATTGAGTGTTTTCAAAAAAAGCAGTATTAGGTGTAGGTAGGCTTGTAAAACAATGAGTAAATAAGGGAAGCAATATTGACTTAACAACAGTTATTTTTCCTAGTGGAGTAATACCCTTTTTTCCAAAGACTTATACTAATTTTTACTTTTTGTAGCTTTGAACTATATACGGGACATAAATCTGAAACCATTAGAGGTATCAATATGAAACTTTGTAGGTAGATTGATCTCAATAAATAGAAGTGCAGTGCAAAAGAACCTTAACTCTGCCTTGCCTAATTTTGGAGTAATTGCCCTTTGTTCATTTTTAAACATTGAAATTTGTCTGTGACATAACTCTGACACTACAATAGGTATAATTTCCTGTGTCCAAAACCTATTCGGGGAGCATCACCCTGTTCAACCGGTTCTTGTTTTAATTCTTTAGAAATGTCAACACTGTGTTTAATAATGTTTGAATATTAGATTTAGAGCATGCTAGATGTTTAAAAATTGAAAAAAGTAACATTGAATGTGCAGGATTTGTCTTAGAGGTAGCAAAATGTAAACTTAGTAGTATTTTGACTTTTACCTTTCACACAATTTACTCATTCACTATAGTTATACCATCTGTCAATAGTGCATAAGAAGCAAAAGATATTAATGTATTTTGGCAAATGAGTATTTTATGTCACGGTATTCGGCCAATCAACATTCCACTCAAGCCACCATAAAACCGATTGCCTTCCCACAAGTTAGAACTAAAAATTAATTAACCGGAAAGAAATGATAATACTATGATATAACAATTCGTAAAAAATGGCTTACTTAATTTTTTTTCGATAAAGTTATAAAGTGTGTAATTTATTGTTGAATATGTTTGCATTGCATTTCACGGTTCGTTATTTATAACTATAACACGACACGAATGACCGTTTCGGTCAAAACCAAAACTACTTCTATAAATAGATTTTCGGACATTCAAAATGTTAAGCTAGGTCATCTATTTATAGCTTTCGAATTCATGTACATACATAATCCACTGTGTCCTACAGAATAATAAGTAATTTCCTGTAGAAGAAATAAGTTACCGAATTTAAGTTTATTTTTTGTTTTGTCTTTTATACTGCCTTCCCAGCTATGGAGGCGTGACATTTAATTTGTTCCCGTTCTCATTTATTATAATTTTATATATGACATGCTGCGAATCACAGAAGGGAAACCAAATATATGACTTAAAATAATAGAAATCGGAAGGAATTCCTGTCTCCGAATTCATTTTTAGCTGTGAATAGAAGGGATTAAATGATAAAAATCGGGTCCATGGACAAAAAAAGTCATTAAACGAGCAATAAAATTTGATATTTTTTTCTAAAAATAGTACTTTAAGTTTGCGACCTCTTGTTGCGCAACTTTGCCATAATTAGAACAAGCGTGCCTGGGAAAGACCTCTACTTGCTGGGTGATGAGTAATGATCATATCTTAAAATATCTGAGCTGTGCCAATTACTTGGACTGTTACTGACCCAATTGTTTTACAACGAAATGAGTAAAAAATGTTGGCCATATATACTATCCTAAAAACAATACTTCTTTTCAAATTTCACAGTATTGTATAAATAATTACTGTGTAATATTTTTCAAATTCGCTGTTCACAAAACAATAAACAATTCACTACGGTCGATTGAGTAAAGTCGTATTTTGAAGTGAAGCATGCGCGTTACAATGTTTATAGACTGGTTCTAATGAATTTAGACTGTAAATGAGATTCATTAAACTCAATTTGGTGCCGCCAGCAATCAACCTCAGGTATACGGTAAATCACTCTATCTCTACTTTCAAGCTAGTGCATGTCCCTAGAGTAAGCTGTCTGTCAAATAAGGTAAAGTGTTTTCCTTTTCATATATTTTGAAAACACTACATCATATATTGAAATTCTAAGAATGCTGTACAATGTAGATTTGATTTAAGTCTCCAGGAAGCGTTAAGCTGATCAATTTGTGTTTCAATGAGTGTAGTTATAGCGGCGTTTCACAGTCAGCAAATTTAGCGTTAAAATGAACCGTTTTATCATGAAAGGGATGTTATATCCTCCTATTTTCATTTTAACAGAGATCCAAATTAAAGTCGAATACGTTTAATGTAGATATTAGGTCTAGAATGCAAATACGATTTTTATCGGAACAAAACAATAGTAATTTGAGAAAATATGCAAGACAGCTTTAAAGGCACTTTAAATGTCCGAATGGTTTTAGCTTATTATTTGAAAAAATATTTATCACAAAGTTTTCGTAGTACACTTACTGATTAATCAAAACTTGTAGATGACCCCTTTTGATTTTGTGTCATTATGTCAAAGGTCCAGGCCACAGGTGCCTTGAATATTTGTATGGTCTCCGCGCATTATCTTGAAAGTTATTTATCACAAAGTTCATATGTTATACAGGGATTGGTCATAACAAGTAGATGACCCCTACTGATTGTTTGGGTCACTAGTACAAAGGTCAAGGTCGACGGGGTCTTAAATTTTAGAATGTTTCCGCTCATTATATTGAAAACCATTTAAGTCTTAATATTTCACATATTGATTGAGCATAACTATTATATGATTCCTTGGGGTAACTAGGTAAGATGTTAAGGGCACAGATGCTTTAAATGTCAAAATAGTTTCTGCTCATTATCTTGAAAATTATTTATCACTAAGTCTTCATATTTCACATATTGATTGGTCATAACTAGATGCTGTCCCCTACTGATATTTGGGGCCTTTAATGTAAAAATTGTTTCCGCTTGTTTCTTTAACAAAATTACCAATAATGTGAGTGAAGAGCTAGAAAGGTGGTATACGTGTCGTTCGACATTTCTTGTCGACATATGTCTTTCATATTTGGTGTATGCTCTTCGGCATATAGTAATTATTGTTATGCCTGTTAATCTTTCCGCCCATCCGTACGAGGTTAATTCAAAACGGCAAGTTGGATTTTAACTTAATACAAAGTACATGATCTGGGCAAGAAACACAACTAATGCTTCTATTTTTTTCTAAGATATTGCCCTATTCAGCACAGAAAATTGATATTGTGATATTGTTAGTAAACATAAACCGGCAAGTTGGATTTATCTTAAGTTCTATCCTTGCCAATGCCTTTAAAGTTTCCATACATAATATTGCCAAGTTATATAACTGTGCCATCCATCCTCCATTCATCTCCCTTTTTATCACTTTGAAAATAGGGCTTTGTATGGTTAACCTATTCTGGTAAGTTATTTTAAATTCCTCCTCATTACTTCATTTTTTGTTTAATGATAGCTTTAATATTTGGTTGGTGGAAACCTTCAATGGTCCTCTAACATTCTGTGGATTAAGGGATCATTGTGATCAAGGTCATTGGTGTAAAAAATAAATCTATACATTGCTTTATTTCTAAATCGATGTTTTTCGTATTTTAAATTCGAACATGCCTAAGGGGCTCTTTTCCCGTGAATTCAGTCAGGGTGCATTTGAGTCAAATCAAGGTCACCTATGTCACACTTAGATATTTTATAACCTTCTATTAAATGATGTCTTTTTTTATTTGATAGTATCATAAAATTGAGAAATATTTTTCCTTTGAATGGGCATAGAGGTAATTTGGTTTTAGTGCTAAAAATAATTGTGCACTTTTGTCCATGCAGCCTTTTTTATTGACATATGTCTCTCATATCTGGCAGGAAGGTAACTTGTTTAGAATTATTCCTTTTGATTGAGTAAGGAGTCAATTGGTCAATGTCATGGGTGCCAACAATAGATTTCTTAACATTTGCATGTATTTTTACTGTCTTTATTTTTTGTCGGATGTTTTTCATATTTAAAATGATAACTTGCAAGGTTTTCTTCCATTGGATCAGAATTTTACATTTTCACCCATACAGCCTTTATTTATGAATAGATGCCTTTAATAATTGGCCGGGAGATATTTTCCATGGTCTTCTTTCTTTGGATTGAGTTAGGGGTCAGTGGGTCAAAATCAGGGGTAATAAAAAAAAAGATGTCTACACATTTACAAATAAATGTTTGTTATCGTTAAATGCCATATAACCGTCAGTATCAATGGCTGTGCACTGATTCAAATATTAAAAAAACAACAAAAAAACTCTGTGTTTGATCTATAAACCTAACATACAAAATGTTATACTACATACAGTATTTTATACTGTAGTATGTAACTCTGGCAAAGTTGTACTCCTCGAGTATTGCTATAATGTTCGCGTCTTAACCTAAATAACTAATATGTGTTTTGTCTGGTTAGACTACCTTATATTTCCTATAAAGTTTCATTTTCCACAGCATTGACTATATTTTAGTATATTTGCATGTTTGCTGGAGAAAATGTGAACCCGCGGACCTCGCATTGACATATTGTTCAAGCCGTTATCAGAATCGGATAGATTGACCAACAACCACATATAAAGTTTTTAAACAAAACAAAATGTGATATAAAATCAACTTGACTCTAATAGTGCCGGTATAACGTTTTGAACTGACCCCCATAAAATAATGACCCCCGGTTAATGTTTTATATAAAATAATGACCCCCGGTCATAATTTGACCGGGGAGTCATAATATAATGACTCCCGTACACGTAGAAAAATGACTCTCGCTTAGAATATTGTTCCCCTGTAGAATAATGACCCCCAACCCAAACTATAAAGCCTTTACTAGACTCTTTCAAAGAAACACTGTCAATATAATTATCTCAGATGAGAAATATGGTAATGCCACTTGTCCGTGCGTGTGTCCTTGCGACCGTGCAACTGTCATAGGTACACATGGTTTATCAGAAATAGTACAAAATTTTGATGGAAATTCTAAATATTATAATAACTGGATACAATGTATAGTAAATATGCTGTTTTAAAAGGCTTGGATGATAATAAAATAACATTAGTCGCATTTCAATCAAGTAAAAGGACTGTAAGCGATTTTATATGTAAATATTTGCGTGATAATCCTCGTAATTCTTGGGAACAATTGAAGGAAGAAATAAGTACTAGATTTTGGGAAATTAAAGATTACAACATGAATTTTGTCTTTTGAGAAATTTAAAACAAGATTTTGGAGAAAGTGTTTAAATTTTTGGTGAAAAATTTATTAATTGTGTTGAAACTGCTTATGAAAATTATAAACTAGGAGATAACAGTTAAATTGACTTCATTTAGTTGAATTGTTTACGAATAATTTAGCGCATGATTATTTAAAATTTAAACTTATGAGAGAAAAGCCAAAAACTTTACAAATTGCAATTACTTGCGCAATCAACGAACAGAATTTCAGAGCTAGATTTTCTGCTAGAGTAGGAACATTTTCTAATTCTCAAAATCACGCAAGATACAATAATGACAGAGCAAATAATTTTATTCATTATTATACAAGAAACGTTTGCGTTTACTGTAAGACGTCAGGAATTGTAGAATTAGGAAAAATGAAATATATCCTGTATTTCACAAACAAAATTTTTCACTATTTAGGAAAAATTATAGCAATAATAGTTTTAAATCAATGATTAGGTGCTGGGAATGAAATAATTTTGGATATATTATGCGAGAATACCGTAAACGAATTTTTTACGACAGAATCAAAAATAAAATTTCAGGAAAACAAGCAAGTTCCTGTCACAAAGGCTAAAGTTTCAGAAGTTGAGAGCATTAACTCGGTCACAGAGGCCTTTCAAATAACTTCCTCTCTTAACAACGATTTCAAACGTGATATTCATACACCTTCAGAGCATTTTAATATTGTTAGAGACCTAATAAAGAAAAATAGAAATATTTTCTCAAATAAACATTCCGAATTATCACAAACAGATACTGTAACCATAAAAATACCAACAGGTTATCATCCTCAAATCAAAAAAAGTCCATACCGCACACCTTTAAACAATAGAAAATTTGTTAGAGACGCAATCGATGAGATGTTAGAAGCAAATATTATAGGAAGAAGTCATAGTCCTTATTCTTTCCCTGTGGTTGTGGTCGGAAAACGTGATGGTTCGAAACGGTTTTGTGTTTGAAAAAGTGCAGTTTTATTCAGCAACAAACAAAGTACCTTGTTTTAATTATTGATCATGAAGGTATTAAACCAGACCCAGAAAAAGTAAAAGCTACTTCTTATCTCATAAATTAAGTGAATCTAAAAGAAAGTACAGTACCATAGAAAAAGAAGCATTCAGTATTCATTATGCGTTACAAACATTAGATGTTTTTTACATAATGTTTATTTACATAATGCAGAGTTTACTATATTTACAGACCATGAACCTTTAAAATATCTTCTAGAAGCACCTATGCAAACTAAAAGAATTCAGCTTCGGGCCTTAAATATTTCTGCCTATAACTGTAAAATTGAATATTTCCCCGGAAAATTTAATTTAATTG
Source organism: Ruditapes philippinarum (assembly GCF_026571515.1). NCBI lineage: Eukaryota > Metazoa > Mollusca > Bivalvia > Venerida > Veneridae > Ruditapes > Ruditapes philippinarum. The sequence continues at coordinate 103,884 of NW_026854006.1, forward strand.
CCGACTTCTTTTCTAGACCTTCTAGCTGATGATAAAAATGATAAGTCTGATATTGAACTTTACGAGCCTGATATTAATGACAATGCCTTCGAAATAACAGTCTCAAATTTAAATCATAATTCGAATTATAATAATGTACATGCTGTGAAAACTGATGAAAGCTATGAAGTAAATGCTTTTGATTCTACTCATTTAAATGCTAAACAAATCGCAAACAAAGAATACCAAATTCAAAAGCCCATTGTAGAAGATATTAAACAATTAGAAAAATTAGATATGGCCTCAGAGCAAGATAAAAAACAAACTATTCTTGAACTGAAAATGTTACTACGTCACGGACAGCAAACTAAATCAGTGCAGAGCAAATATTTAGAAATTGACCAAGTTCTTTATTATCTGTCTAATTACTCAATATCATTTACATAATGGTCACCTAGGAACACAGAGGTTATTTACAACAAATAAACAAAAATACTTTTGGCCAAATATGTTCAAAAAATTATATGAATATGTTTCTAAATGTGTTGATTGTCAGTCACGTTATTTTACAAAAATAAAAGCACCTATGGGCGAGACAAGGATACCCATGTATCCATTCCAAACCATGAGTATTGACTGCTCAGCACCATGCGAATAAACAATGAGTCGTAACCGCTACAAGAAATTTACCCTAGATATGCATGTCCATTACAAATTGTCACTGACAATGGATCAAAATTTACAAGTAATGCTTTCAAAGAAGACCGTTTTGTTTGTCCGCCTGTCCGTCCATCTGTTCATCCACTTTTCTTGTCCGGAACATAACTCGGAAACAAAAAGAGGTATCAACATGAAACTTTGTATGTTATTAGATGTCATAAGGTAAATGTGGAATGCACAGGAACCGTTACTCTGATTTGCCAAATTTTGGAGTTATCGCCCTTTGCTCATTTTTATACTTTGAACTTTGTCCCGGACATAACTCTGAAGCTATATGCGATATCAACATGAAACTTTGTAGGTAAACTGATCTTTACGGTAAAATTGCAGAACAAAAGAACGATAACTCTGCCTTGCTTAATTTTGAAATTATTGGCCTTTGTTCATTTTTACACGTTGAACTTTGTCCGGGACGTATCAACATGAAACTTTATAAGTAGAAAGATCTCATTGGGTATAATTGCATGCAATGGAACCGTTACTCTGCCTTACCTTAATTTGGAGTTATTGCCCTTTGTTCATTTACACTCTGAACTTTGTCCGGGACATAACTCTAAACTATAAGAGGTATCATCATGAAACTTTATAGGTAGATAGATCTCATGAAATGAAAATGTGGTGAAAAAGAACGATAACTCTGCCTTGTCTTATTTTGGAGTTATTGCACTTTGTTCAGTTTTACACTTTGAACATTGTCTTGTATATAGTTCTGAACTTTCAATATATATCAACAAGAAACTTTGTATGTAGATAGGTTCAATTGGGTTGTAACCAGGGCCCAAAAAAAAACCCGTAAAACCCGTCTTGCCTTAGGTTTTTAATTTTTAATTTTTAAGTTTCAGGGAAAGTAACCCTAAAAGAGGTAAAATTTTCTGTTTCAGAAAAACTATTTGGGATGCAATTTACCCGGTTAAAAACCGGCTGTTTTTTGTTTTGGGTGTAGGTCACCTTTTCTTAAAATTTGTGGCGTGTGTTGGTTTTGTGTGTGTGTTTTTTTTTTCAAAAAATAAAAACTTGGTGCATGTTTAATATTTTATTCAGGGGGTTAGAAAAAACCTTTACAAAATAAAAGGTTTTATACAAATAAAATACCCGAAAAATTATACCCAAAAGAAAAAATTTTTGAATTGATATTTTTCAATTTTTCAATTTTATTTAAATTTTATACATAAATAAAAATTTTTAAAATTACAATTAAAATAAATATTTACATACCAGGTTTTAAAAAGATAAGATCTTTAAAACAATAATTAATTATGATTATAAGAAAATCTATTAATATTTCTACAAAGTATCAGGTAATTTTTTGAATATCAGACATGTTACTGCCTTGAATGCCAATGAAAGGAGTGGTCAGAAATATTAGCTATCCCAGAACCAAATCATCTAAAAATAATTTTCATACCAAATCAATCATACATCACTCAACTTGCAAAACCAGTTCAATCACCCAAGACAAAAGGACTAAATACAAACATGAACACTTGAACACATAACACCACAATAGATTTGATCTGGCCTTTAAGGGAAATTATTACTGTCAACATTGTATTAAGAGCTAGATAGCTTGGCTAAATTAAACCCTATCTACATTAAAATAAAAGTTAATAGTTTTCCAGACTGTAACTACAGTTGTTTTAGCCATTATATATAGAAACCAAACTTTATATTTGGCAACTTTATATGTAGACCCCGGCTCGGTTTGCTTTTGCATCCCCTGGGATAAAGGTCACTATTGCTAAAAATAGGAAAGTGGTATCTTGAGGCTTACATTGGTTAAAAATATTTGACACAGTTAATACTTCAAGAAATATAGGTTGAGTTCAAATTTTACTTCACACCACCTCAATTTCCAAAAAGTCAACGTTGATGGAGGGGTATTAATCACCTTTAGTGATAGCTCTAGTCATAACAAGAAAGGAGTCGTTAACACTGTGGAATGCATAATCTTATTGTTTTAGGGTTAATTCCCCATGGAGAGGATATAAGTTGCACAATATATTATACATAAAATTCTATGAAGACAATGTATTGAAATGAAAATATTTATGTGATGTTTGATGTTTTTAATAAATTTAATAAAGTAATTCACGCAAAAAAGAAAACATTTATTATCTGCTGTAGAATACTCAGGTGACCTAGAATTTCATTTGGCGCGGTTGCATGGGTTCACTTCATTTACTTTGTCTAGTTTGAAGGGAACATGGTGGGGCTAAGAACGAGGTATACCCGTCCGGTTAGCTCAATAGGTATTGCGTTGGACTGTGAATCTGGCGACCGGGTTCGATTCCCGGAGGCGCAGTTCACTTTCGTGCTTGCAACTAGTACTGGTAAACTGCTTGACAGCCTGCCCAGGAACGATGTGGTGGTTGAACTGCGCTCTGGTGAATTAAATGTGGCTTAATGTCGTTATTCAGAGTGAAAACTACCAACACCACCAAAAGCGTCCGGTTTTTGGTGCACCATTAACCGGTTTAAACTTTCCGGCATTGCTTAGCCTGCTGACTTGTTCCAAGGCGGTGCTTCTCTGTGTTCATCAGATGTTTATCTTGTTTGTAGTTTCATACTATTATAGTGACACTTTTGTGTCCCTTCTTGTATTTTCTCAATTATGGTAAGTATCTCCCCTTTTGTCCCTAGTTTTCATCTTTTTCTTTTAGCTCACCTGAGTTTGCTCAGGGTGAACTTTTAGGACAATGTCCATCGTCAGTCCACATTTGTTCCTTAACACTCTTGTGGTCATATTTTTGCCTCATTCATTATCAAACTTTCTTTGTCAGGTTGCTTGTCTAGGTAATTGTCAGATAAGTTCGAACATTGGTTATTTTGGATGAAAAACTAGGTCACAAAAGCTATAGAAAAATCTTGTCAACACTGAATTGGCTACTGTTTTTATTCAAATATCCTGGAAATCGGTCTAAAAGTTTGAATATGGGTCACCTGGGACCAAAAACTAAGTCACACCGCCCAAATATGGAATAACCTTGTTAACACTCTAGTGTTAACAGTTTTGACTCAATTGTCATCAAACTTGGTAAGGATGCTTGACTTGTATGTTTAACAGGGATCATCTCGAATGAACAACTAGGTTACAGCAGCTAAAAACTACAAAATCTTGTTAACACTCTAGTGGCTACCGTTTTGATCTAAATATGTTGAAAATTGGTCTGAAAGTTTGTTTTGATGATTTCTAGGTCAAATTCGAATATGAGTCACATGGGGTTAAAAACTAGGTCACACTGGTCAAATATGGAAAAACCTTGTTGACACTCTAGCGATCACATTTTTGACTCAATAATCACCAAACTGGGTCAGGATTCTTGTATAGGTAGTTGCTCGCATAAGTTCGTACATTGATCATTTCGGATGAAAAACTAGGTCACAGGAGCTAAAAATAGAAAAATCTTGTTAACTTACTAGTGGCTACTGTTTTGATCCAAATGTCCTTGAAATTGGTCTGAAAGTTAGTTTTGATGATTTCTAGGTCAAGTTCAGATATGGGTCACATGGGGTCAAAAACTAGGTCCCACCGTCCAAATATTGAAAAACCTTGCTAACACTCTAGTTGTCATATTTTTTACTTAATTATAATCAAACCTGGTCAGGATGCTTGACTAGCATGAATTAACATGGGCCATCTCAGATGAAAAACTAGATCACAGAAGTTAAAAACAGAAGAAAAAAATGTAAACTCTCTAGTTGCTACTGTTTTGATCCAAATGTCTTTGAAATGAGTCTGAAAATTTGTTTTGATGATTTTTAGGTCAAGTTTGAATATGGATTACCTGGGGTCAAAAACAAGGTCACACTGGTCAAATATGGAAAAAAACCATTGATAACACACACTCTAGTGATCACATTTTCGACTTGATCATCATCAAACTTGGTCAGGATTCTTGTCTAGGTAATTGCTCAGATAAGTTCGTACATTGATGATATCGGATGGAAAACTAGGTCACAGGAGTTAGAAATAGAAAAATCTTGTTAACACACTAGTGGCTACTGTTTTGATCCGAATGTTCTTGAAATTGGTCTCGTGATTTGCCTGTGTAATGTCTTTCTGCTGGGCCTGCCAGTGTGGTGCTTGGTCGTGTGGGGGTTGCGTTTATTGAACGCTGCAATTCCTTAATGATCTTGTTTTGTTTTTAGCTCACCTGTCACAAAGTGACATTGTTAGCTTTTGTGAGCGCTTTTCGTCCGGCGTCCGTCCGTCCGTCGTCCGTCCGTCGTCCGTAAACTTTTACTTTAAATGACATCTCCTCATTAACCACTAAGCCAATTTCATCCAAACTTCACAGGAATGTTCCTATGGTGGTCACCTTTGAAAATTGTTCAAAGAATTTAATTCCATGTAGAACTCTGGTTGCCATGGCAACCAAAAGCAAAAAAAAACTTTAAATATCTTCTTCTAAATAAGCCAAAGAGCTAGAGCTTAGGTATTTGGCACGAAACATCTTCTAGTGAGTGTCTACCAAGTTTGTTCAAATAAAAGCCCTGGGGTCAAAATTGGCCCCACCCTAGGGGGTCATTGATTTTCCCTATATGCATATAGTAAAAACTTAAAAAATCTTCTTTTAAAGAACCCAAAGAGCTAGAGCTAAGAAATTTAGCATGAAACATCTTCTAATGGGTGTCTACCAAGTTTGTTCAAATAAAAGCCCTGAGGTCATAATTGGCCCCGCCCTGGGGGTCATTGATTTTCCCTATATGAATATAGTAATAACTTAAAAAATCTTCTCTTAAAGAACCCATTAAGCTAAGATATTTAGCATGAAACATGTTCTAATGGATGTCTACCAAGTTTGTTCAAATAAGAGCCCTGGGGTCAAAATTGGCCCCGCCCTGGTGGTCATTGATTTTCTTTATATGTGTGTATAGCAAAAACTTAAAAAATCTTCTTTGAAAAAACCCAAATAGTTAGAGTTTAGATACTAAGCATGAAACATCTTCTAGTGAGTGTCTACCAAGTTTGTTCAAATAAAAGCCTTGGGGTCAAAATTGGCCCCGCCCCGGGGGTCATTCATTTTACTTATATGTGTATTACAAAAACTTAAAAATCTTTTTTGAAAAAACTCAAATAGCTAGAGTTTAGATATTAAGCACGAAGCATCTTCTAGTAAGTGTCTACAAAGTTTGTTCAAATAAAAGCCCCGGGGTCAAAATTGGCCCCGCCCCAGGGGACATTGATTTTCCTTATATGTGTATAGCAAAAACTTAAAAATCTTCTTTCAAAAAACCCAAATAGCTAGAGTTTAGATATTAAGCATGAAACATCTTCTAGTAAGTCAAAATTGGCCCCACCCTGGGGGTCATTGATTTTCCTTATATGTGTATAGCAAAAACTTAAAAATCTTCTTCAAAAAATCCGAATAACTAGAGTTCAGATATTAAGCATGAAAAATTCTCTAGTAAGTGTCTACAACGATTGTTCAAATAAAAGCCATTTTGGGTTCAAACTGGCCCTGCCCCAGGTGTGTCATTGTTTTTAACTACATGTATATGTGTAAAGAAAAACCTTGACCAGCTAGACCTTAGATGTTTAGCATGAAACATCTTCTAATGGGTGTCTACCAAGTTTGTTCAAATAAAAGCCCTGGGGTTTACACTGGCTCCGCTACGGGGGCCTATATACAGGTGAGCGACTTCAGGGCCATCATGGCCCTCTTGTTTAATATTTTTAAACTGACGGGACTCCTTTTAAACTAGAAATGTGTCCAAAGAACACGGATGCCCCCACTGACAACATATATATGGTATATAGAAGGTATGTTTGAAGAAGTACGAGAACACTAAAGAGCATAGTCGGAGCTGAAACTATTCGTGAATCTCATAGACCTTTCTGTTCAAATGTTGTTTTTAAGACGCAAAAAATGGTTCATTATATTTTTGCATAGACTTTCGAAAATTAAACAGTTGTACTGTTAAGGGTGCCTATTTTTTTTCTCGGATTTACTAAACCATCGACTCACTTGCAAGATAGAAATATTTTTCTAAGTAAGATCTCAGGTCTGGGCACTGACAGGTTGCTATGAAGGACGAAGATAGAATGCTTTTATTGCAGGGCCCTTAGGATTATTTTAAGGATGTAGTTCAAATATAGAAAACCTTGTTAACACTCTAGGGTCTTCTGTTTCAGTCCGAATATACTGCAAATTGGTCAAAAAGGTTTCTTAGATGCTTTGTACGGACCTTTCGAATATGGGTCGTCTGGGGTCGAACAATAAGTCGCGCATTCCAAATATGGAGGAAAACGTACTGACACTGTAGAGAATATTGTTTTGGTCCAAATGTCCTGGAAATTGGTCAGAATGGTTGTTAAAATGATTTCTAAAAGCAAGATCGAATTTGTGTCTACTTGGGTGAAAAGTAGGTCGTACATGCTAAATAATAAAATGGAAAAAAACCTTGTTAACGATCTAGAGGCTACTGTTTGGTCAAATATCTTTGATATTGGTCCTGATTCTAGCTCCAGTATGGGGGAACCTTTTTAATACTGTAGAGGCTACTGTTGAGGTCCAAATAGCCTTAACATTTGTCATAAAAATGTTATTTAGGTGTTAATTATGTCATGTTTGTATATAGGTTATCTTGGGTTGAAACGTAGGTCACATAACCAAAATTATGGAAAAACAAGAAATACTACATGTAATATTTTCATGCCAAATTTCCTGAAAATTTGTCAGAAAGATTGTTTGGATGATTTCTAGTCCAGCTTTGAACATGGTTCATCCTTGGTCAAAATCAAGTTCACACAGACCAAAAATGGAAAAAAAAAGTTCTTTAAAGGTTGCATTTGTAGCCAACATATCCTGGAAATTAGTCATATAGGTTATTTGTATGATTTCTAGCTCAAGTTTGATTATGGGTCATTTGGGGTCAAACAATAGGTCAAAGCACATAAAAAGGCATGTATGGAAAACCTTATCAACATTTGCACTTTTTAAGGTGCGGATATGAAATTCATGATTTTAGTTTAAGTTTATGGCAATATATCTGCCTTTCATTCATTGCTTACAATATTGATTCAGAGCCTCAATAATCAGATGAGCGGTTTAAGGATCATCATGATTCTCTTGTTTTCAATCACTGCTCCCAGAAAGATAATCATCTTCATGTGATAAAAGTCCATCGCCTTACTTAAAGGTAGATTCCAGTGACTTCCTTGTAAAATGTTATTAGTTTATTGTTCGATTTTGTTTGAAGCTATAAGCTTACTGAAACACTTTCGTATGCGTTCCTGGAACCAACCAGTACTAAGCAATGAATGTAAAGTTACTTGCTCAAAGAAACAACGACTTGCCCCTGACAGGGTTTGAACCCACATGGTCAGCAAACTTTAGATTATCAGTCCGGCACGTTAACCACTCGGTCACGCCGCCACACATTGAAATGTCATTGCAGGAAATGAGAATAGTATACTAGATTGCACGTACCTTTTCTTCAGATTATCTCTTTTTAGCAACAAACTTTCAAAAAAGTCGAGTAATGTTATACAAGAAATTTTTGATAAAATGGTCTATTATTTTGCAGAAAAAATGTTAACGGAAGAAAACGAGTATTACCTTAGGATAATTTTGCTTCTTTGCGGAGGATGTTTGTACGTCACAAAGAGATTTCTGGAACAGGAGCTTAAAAACCGTGACGAAAAACTTGATAACCTGCTAAAAAGAAAAGAAAAGAAATTAAGGCATGAATTACACAAGAAGCAAGTCGAAAGATTGTTTCCAAATGATGGATTTGACAAGACTGATATTGACACTTGGGATATTCAAATGATACTTTGTGTTTTAGTGCACGTGTTAAATGAACCTGACAGTAAAGAGAAGAAACTTATTAGAGAACTGAAGAAATACAGAAACGATATAATAGCGCATCGTGCAACTACAACATTGAACAAAAAAGATTTTGATACTTTGCAAAGCGATATTCAAGACACTATGAAACACTTAGCATCAAAATGTAGTAGTTCGGTTCAGAAAGACTGTGAGATGTATATTTCTTCATCTTTAACCGGGCCATTAGATATCAGCTTAGCAGAAAAGTATTTACAAGAACTAGCAGAGTCGGAGGAGAAGGTGCAGGAAATCATTGATAAGTTTAAATCACTGAAAAGGCGCATAAGTCGTTCGGATGTAACAACTTGGCACGAATTAAATGAAATACACTGTGATCTCAAAGGTAACCATGTTAAGATATGTACCCTTTTATATTATGGATTGATCAGAATATATTATATCTTTTTTAAAATATATGTATGCATTGTACTTTAAGCTAATAGAAGCATCTGCAGCCACTTATAGTCAATGTATAATCTTAACAACTTTAGTGATGTAAATATGCTCCATAATTATAAAAAAATCAGATGTAAGTTTATTTTTCCTTTAGAATATTATCGTTTTAACATGTAAGGTAATTCAATTTTTTATTCGCATTTATGTATTGTTTCCCGAAAGTTGCACTTATACATTTAACTAACCATTCATTGTTAACATCATGTTTCAGCTATTTTTATTGCTACCTCAGTTATATTAATCTCAGCACAAATTACTTTTGTTCATTTTCAGAACTGAAAAGTTATTTTAAGACAGCGTCAATGGAATTGGAAAATCAAATAGGTGGTGAGTATGTTTTCTCTCATTATATAGGAGTAAAATTAGGTTCATATATTAAAAATATATCATATAAAACACATTTAAAGTCGTGCAGGCGAGACATGTTTTCTATATGATTTATAATTAAATGACCTAAATTTACTCGCTAGCATTTTGAGGTTCTTGAATTCATCAAATCTTTGAAATTGGCTGGTGTGTATGAATAGATTACACAGAATTATTTTTATTTAATTTTCATAAGTATCAAATGAGGGATTAAATCAACTGGAAGATTCACTGGCGAGCAAATTTCGTGCGCACAATCAAAAGGAAGATCCGGTTGTCAGAAAATCAGTCGTACCACGTGAACTAGCTAAATCTGGTCAATCAACAAGTATTCCGCAAACACCCCAGGTAATATTCTGATCATTTTAAGTTAACATGTTCATAAAGGTAAAAATGTTGACATTTTAAGGTATGATGAAGGCAATATAATTTTAGGATTTCCTTTTTCCCTCTTATGTTTTCTTGCTTTAAATACCGATGTTTTTTTTTCATTATCATTTTTAATCCTTGTAAAAACTGTATAATTTGTTTTAAGAGCAATTGATTATACTAAATCTTCAGACCCACGTAAACTGATATCGTCGAAGTACATTCATGCGAATGAAGTGTATACGTAACGAGATCGCATGTAATACCGAGGATAATGGAACGCCGTGACTGACAAATATATTAACGTATGAAAGTCGGGATACCGTATCTCGACATGATGACATATATTTTGTCAAAATAAACTTGTCGTCGTAATTTTGAAGACTTGTTGTGTTCTATAAGTCGAGGGAGACGACTTCATGTCTTCATAGCGGGGGTACATACAAGCTTCCGTACTTATGTGATCAATGTTTTTGCTATCTTTTGAAACGATGATATAATTGTGTCGTTTTAGTATGTTTACACGTACAATTCACATCATGTCTTGTCAAAGGATCATGTTGACTTGTTCAAATAACATATTAACTTGTCAAAATATATAATGACTTGTTCAAACGACATGTTAACTTGTCAAAATATAATGATGACTTGTGCAAACGACTTGTTAACTTGTCAAAGTATTGTGATGACATGTGCAAAAGACATGTTAACTTGTCGAAATATCATGATGACATGTGCACAAGCATGTTAACTTGTCAAATTATCATGATGATTTGTGCAGACAAGATGTGAACTTGTCAACGTATCTAGATGACTTGTGCATACAATATGCTAACTTGTCAAAGCATCATGATGACTTATGCAGACAACATGTTAACTTGTCGAATAATCGTGATGACATGTGCAAACAGCATGTTAACTTGCCGAATTATCGTGATGACATGTGCAAAGAACATGTTAACTTGTCAAAGTATAGTGATGACTTGTGCAAACAACATGTACTGTCAAAGTATCTTTATGACTTGTGCAGACAATATGTTAACTTGTCAAAGTATCATGATGACTTGTGAAAACGACATGTTAACTTGTCAAAATTTCATGATGACTTATGCAGACAACATGTTATCTTGTCGAATTATCGTGAAGACATGTGCAAACAGCATGTTAACTTGCCGAATTATCGTGATGACATGTGCAAAGAACAAGTTAACTTGTCGAAATGACATGTTAACTTGTCAAAATTTCATGACGACATGTGCACACGGCATGTTAACTTGTCGAATTTTCGTGATTACATGTGCAAACAGCATTTTAACTAGTCGAATTATCATAATGACATGTGCAAACAACATGTTTACTTGTCAAAGTATCATTATGACTTGTGCAGACAACAAGTTAACTTGTCAAAGTTTCATTATGACTTGTGCAGATACCATGTTACTAAGTAACTTGTCAAAATTTCATGATGACTTGTGAAGAGAACATGTTAACTTGTCAAAGAATCGTGATGACTTGTGCCAAACACACGTAAACTTCTCAAAGTATCATGAGCATGTCATCCCGACATTTGACAAGTTAACATGCTGCTTGCACATGTCTTCATGAAATTTTGACAAGTTAACATGTCGTTTGCACAAGTCATCATGATACTTCGACAAGTTAACATGTTGTTTGCAAAATATTTGTATCAATAAAACTAGTAACTAATATCAAATAAACAAATTTACAAACATATATTAATCATGTAAATGCTAAATCAGTATAAAGGCCAGTGTGAGTAAAAGTAGAACCAATCTTTATATATTGTATATAAAGAGCCTAAGGGCATGCTAAGTGTTACTGTTCAAGAGTGTGTATCAATAAAAAAGATAAATACAGAATCCCTTAAGAAAGCCCAACACGACAAAAGTGAAAATGTTGCAGGCTCGGTTTGATTGAGCCTGTTCATGGACGGTACTGGAAAGTGCAAGTAACCGTCCACGCCCCCTAGCACCGGCTTAAGCAGAATTCAACATTTTATACGAAAATGGTGAAATTTTGAATTTAGAAACATCCGCAGATGTGTTCATACGGCGGTTATCATGGAACCTTCAATGTGACACAGTAGTGCCATTCCATTACAAGCGACGTATGGTCCCCAAGTTAAAGAATGCTTTTGCCCCAAACGAAAAAACAATGGGCGGAACTAAATAAAATGGAATTTTGAAAGGGGATCTGAGGTTATGAAGCCTGCATATCACAGATAAGACGTCAAAAGACAAGTTCTACAAAGTTACTTAATACAACTATAATCATCATTGAACTAGTGTATGAAAGGAATGAAATGTCTTTAAAACAATACATGCTCAATGTGATTAAACTTAAAAATAAACTTAAATCTAAGTTAAAGTTTAAACCCTTAATATTCAATTCAAGAAATAGAATAATATTACTCAAGAAGTATTAAGGAATACTTTTCTTGAGTAATATTATACAACATTATGTAATGATTTTATAACCTATTGTAGTAGGAATCTAACTTAACAACACAGGTAAGAGGAAATTTTAAGGAACACCACGTTGAAAGAAATGAATTAGCGCATACGGTTGCTGAGAATAAATATATGTGTTTATTTTTCAAGATCATTCGCGAAAATAATGACCTGACTCATATTGATCGAGACTTTTGTTTTTCGTCGATTTCTTAAAATAGAATAACGGACTTTGAAAACGCATTAGCTGGGGGTTTGTTTTTTATAGGGAAGAGCATAATCGATTAAGATAAAGTATTGCATTCTTTTAAAAGGACACATGTGTCTATCATTTTTATAGTAAAAAAGATATCAGTCGGGAGAACCATCCAAAGTGTTTATATTTTGAATTGTTTATCAGTAACAATGGTTTAAAACAGAAATAACTTCAGGCATCTGACGCTTATAAGATTTTGCTAAATCCGTATGTTTCATTTTATTAGCCAATCAAAATCATTGTTTTATTCACTTTTATTAACTTAAAATTAAAGAAACATGATAAATTATGATAGTGATACAGAATTTGTAGCTATAGAAGTACATTGTTTTTTTTGTAATAGGCCAAAATGAAAATTTCACCATCATAAACTTGGTTTTGTCTAAAAAATCCATGCTGGAATCCCGAACATGACGATAGGAAGGATGCCGAATCTGAGACATTGCTAGAATATTTAAATGACTATAATTTTTGTTATTTAAATGATGGGCAAATACGAGAGTTAGTAACTGCGATTCCCACATAGACTCTGCGATCGATTTTTCCATAGTTTCATCAAATTTATTTATTTTATCAGAATTTTTAGTTTTAGATGATACTATGGGTAGTGATCACCTACCTATAATCACTTTAATAAACACTGAAATTAATAGAGATAATATTAAAATATTAGAAATAAGGCTTACAGAAAAAGCTACAGAAAACCAATGGACTAATTTTTGGCATTTCTGCCGACAAGAATTGATTATAGAAGATGGTTATTTAAATGATATATTTCAATCATTCTTAGACACACTTAATTCAATTTTAGGGCAGACAATGCCTAAATCTAACCCCAAACTATGAAAAACAAAATCCTAAATTATGCTGGAATGAAGAATGTCCACAAGCTATTTAATTAAGAGCACAAAAAAGAAAAAACTATAAAGCTGAAAATAAAACAACACCAATAAAATATGCACTATGGAAAAGTCCTAGATCTGCGGCAAATGAAACTATTAAGTAAGCTAAACGTCAAAAGTGGGAACAATTCTGCAGTAAAATAACGTCCCAAACAGGAGCCTTGACTAAAAAAAGCTTGTCCACCCAATAACTTAAGATTCCTTTGACCCACGGTCTTCATATTTGGCATGGAGGTTCGTCATGACTAGTAGATGACCTCTATTGATTTTTAGGTCACTGGGTCAAAGGTCAAGGTCACAGGAACCTTAATTGAAAATAAGCTTGTCCGCCCAATAACTTATGATTCCTTTGATCCGCAGTCTTCATATTTGGCATGGAGGTTAGTCATGATTAGAGGATGACCCCTATTGATTTTGAGGTCACTAGGTCAAAGGTCAAGATCACAGGGACTTTGACTTCAAAAAATTGTCCATCCAAAAACTTAAGAAACCTTTGACCCACAGTTTTCATATTTGGTATTGAGGTTGTTTATGACCAGTAGATGGCCCCTATTGATTTTAAGTTGACTGTGTCAAAGGTCAAGGTCACAGGGATTTTTACTATGATAAGTTTGTCTGCTCAAATGCTTAAGAAGTCCTGTCCGAAGTGTATTGATTTTGACATTTTACATTTGAAGCATGTAGAATACATAACTAAGCAATGCACTGGCTTCAAGTAACCTCAGATTTGGCAGGGAGGTTGTCCTTGAGCTCTAAATGGCCACTGTTGATTCTGACAAAGTGGTATGCGGGGGTATTCACGCCATGACAGTGGCAGTTCTAGTTTCAAACGAAAACAACTGTTTGAGTTCTAACCTAGGGCATTTCATTTACTATTTGAGGCCTCAAAAGGGAAAGGGGTGAAAAGGCGTGAAAAGAAGTCTATATATGAAGTAAAAACAATACGAAAACACAAGAAATTAAATCGCAAAAATTAGAGGGCACACGCCCTGCAATATATCCAAGTTAGAAGCGGAGTCGGAATTTGAGAATATAACATTAATATAATATAATATTAAAAAGAATTCACTCTTTTTTAAATGAATAAGGCCCTTCAAACGGTAAATCTGGAACTCCCGGGGAAGACAAGAAACATTATGATATCATAAAGAATTTCCCTGGTGAAACTAAATTAACTGTATTAAGTATTTTTAACAAATCGTAGAAAGATGGAACAACCCCTTTAAGCTGGAGCGAAGCAATAATTATAACGCTCCTTAAACCAAATAAAGATAAAAATGAACCGCCATCATATAGACCTATATCGTTAACATCAACTTTTACAAAATCGATGTAAAGAATGATTAAACCTAGACTGTGTTATCATTTAGAAAACAATAAATTAATATCCGCCGCTCAGTCTGGGTGCAGATCGCATCACTCCAGTGATGATAATCTCACTTGACTTGAAACGGGCGGTTGTAGGGCATATAATGACAACAAACATTTATTAGCTGTATATCTTGATTTAAGTAATGCATTTGATAAGTTATGGATTGGAGCTGCTATTGATTACTTAAACTAAACAAACTAAAATAAAAAGACACATGTTTCGATGGATACAATATTTTCTTGCTGCAAGATCCATTGAAGTTAAATTTAACGGCTCATACTTAGAAATCGTAAAAAAGTGAATGGCTGCCCACAGGGAAGTGTATTGATTCCAATAATATTTAGTCTAAACATGGATTCCTTTAGCGAAACAATAAACTCATTTAATTCACAGAACAAAATAAATACACGAGTATCACAATTTGTTGATTATGCCGCATGGATAATTTCTGGTTCACAGCAATTAGAAATTAAGAAAATGCAGTTATGGACACATGGAGTAAAACGTACGGCTTCGTTATAAACCCAAGAAAAACACAAGTAATCTTTATTGAAAAACGTTCAAACAAAATCGCATTTAATGAATTTAATAATAAAACTTTTCCAAAAATTATGGTTAAGAAATGTTAAATTAAATTATCAAAAAATGTCAAATTCCCAGGCATGACAACTGACAAACAGTTAAAGTGGAAAACCCATATTGATGAATTAATAATACGGTGCCAAAAAGGATATAAATGTAATGAAATCAATACGCGGCAAAGATAGGGGCACAGATAAAATAACATTAAATAAGATTTATTTAAAGTGGGTCATAAGTCCTAGGATTTAGGATTAACTTAGGACTCTCCATGAAACGCAGTCCAGATCTTTGCAGCGAACCATTGCAGGCATCTATCGGTACAAACCGAGCTCAACTTCTGTTTATATGACCGTAAAAATGAATACATGTATTTACAAAATATATATCACTACAGTAAGATATTTCTACTGTATTATTTTATTGTGTATAGAAATAAGTTGCATACTTCTGCAAAAAGTGACATATTTATATTCTTTATTATACGAAGTCTCATCTATTATACATATTTAAAACATAGACAAATATACAACGAGAACAGTGTATAGCCATATAAGACACGCCATGTACGTCCCAATTCTTTTATTTTCACCAACTTTAGATAACGAGTTGGCGAGCATCCTTTTATGTGCGTGAGGCATTTAATTTCTTGATGAAATAGCTTAAATATTTCGAATGGAAACTGATAGACTGCGATACTACATCTTAACTGATATATACGATAATATTTCGTTACACTAAAACATTCAAGCTGTTGTGTTTGTATTAAAGTCATTGAGATCATTTTAAAGCAAATATTTCCTTGATTGTATCTCATGTTAAGTTATGATGAAACAAAAGAACAATAACAAAGGAAAAAACTTATTAACCATTTCTATTACAATAGAGAGACACCTGGCTATGTTTTGTTTTTCTAATAGTAGATAACTTTTAAACTTTTTAAAACATTATAAATGTTAGACTTCGTGCAATTTCTCTTAAATTCAAGACTTCGTGCAATTTCTCTTACATTCAATACATGTACTAAATGTTTTTTGCATAACTATTGATAAAGCCAATAGAAGTACAATTAACTTAGATGTCCCCTAAATCCCTTATTTTGGCACATCTTGCTACATTTTATATATATCTCTGGCAACCCTTCGGCCAAAGACCTGCACTCGGCGTACACTCAAAATAAGCCGTGGCACGCCCCTTCAAGCAATACAATATAATTGATAGAAAAGTGATAAGAAAAATGAATATATTATAGAACGAACACTGTGAAATAAATGATATAGAAATAAATAAGATACCGTTCAAAAATCTAGTATCATATCACTATCATCGATTTTAGATGAAATATATACGCGCCTAAAACTTTACCATTCAAAATTTAAAGGTCACTCATTTTCCGACGATTAAAACTTTCCCGGATGTAATGAACCAGAAACGTTTGAACACGTGTTCACCAATATCTTTTTAGCAGACACGAAGAGCAGACACGAAGAACGGAAGTTAAAGAGTTAAAACTCCTCATTTAATGAAGAGTATTTTTATATTGATGGCATTTATTTACAAATTTGACCGTAAAATTTGCAAAGGAAACTTTTAACGCCTGAATGTAAATAAAATTGTCAACATATATACGTTTAAGATTTTAATACAGTAAATGGTGTCCATACTAAATGAAAGTAAACATAATATATTGAAAGAAAGTAGATCTAGTAAATAATTCGCCACGAAACTATTCGCTTTTTTTCACAGGTTCGGAAAGTAGCTCAGACCTGCCATTAATTTTGCTCTTAATCAACCCTGCTCTTGATTGTGGTAATCAAACGGTCTATTTGCCAAGGGGAAGAAATATTTTAGTTAATAATATTTTTTGATGTTTAAAGAATCTTTCTATTTGGAAGCCGCCGTTAACAGTCCCTGCTATAAAAGGATATAGAGAAAAAAATCCCTGGCTTTAATGTTAATGAAGAGGGTTTCAACTCTAATAATGCTATTTATTTGTCACAGTAATACTGCCATAACAGCGTATTCAGTGTTTTCGTACGTTTAGGGCTGTTATATGTTCAATAAAAAAAACGCGAATTAATTAAATAGTAGCAGACAATTAGAAAAGCTTTTTTTCTAACACTTGTGACGGATATAGTTTTATTTGGCACTTAAGATCAAAATATATACCTATATTTATCAATATTGCAATTGCTTGAAATATTCGTGCCAAAATGAAAAAATAATCAGAATATAATATTTGCTGTTGAAATTTTAGTAAATTTTTTTTAAATCATGACTTATGAACGACCCCTCTGTCTCTCCGACGGAATGTGACACCTATACTACCATACCAATATATCAACAGCTTTCACAAATTTATATTTCTTAAATAGGTTCTATGAAAAAATATGCAAAATAAATATTAGTAGACACTAATTTTCTGTATCAATAAGAGCGATTTCTTTAAATACTTACGTTTTGAACATCCCCTATTGGTCAAACCAATGACTGTGACGGGTAAAGCTATGTTTGGCACTAAAGACCAAACATATACCTACATTTATCAAAATTGTAAATATTTAAAAAATCGTACCAAAAAAAATCACATTGTGATATTGATTGTTAATTTTTAGTAAAAATAATTAAGAATATATACAAAATTCGTAACTTTGAACCGACCCTCTGTCTCCGACGGAATGTGATACTTAAACTGCCATACCGAACTTTGAAAGGGATTTCATACTTTCATGATTCTTTAATGTCCAATGAGGAAATATGAGGATTAAATATAAGAAGACACTAATTTTCTGTATCTATAAAGCAATTTCTTTAAATACGGTACTATTTGAACACCCCCTATCGGTCAAACCAAGTAATGTGACGGGTATAGCTATAGTTGGCACTCAAGACCAAACATATACCTTCATTTATTAATATTGTAAATGCTTGAAATAATCGTACAAAAAAGTTCACGAAATGATATTTCCTATTGCATTTAAGTAAAAATGATCAAAATATATACATAATTCGTAACTTTGAAACGACCCCTCTGTCCCTCAGAAGGAATGTGACACTTATACTGCCAAACCACCTTATTCAAGGCTTATATATTCTTATGTTTTTATGCGTTTAATGAGGAAATATGCGTTAAAGATATTAGCAGACACTAATTTTCTGTATAAATAAAAGCAATTTTTCGTCAAATACGCTACTCTTTGAACACCCCCTATGGGTCAAACGAAGTAATGTGACGGGTATAACTATAGTTGGCACTCAAGACCAAACATATACCTTCATTTATCAATATTGTAAATGCTTGAAATAATCGTACAAAAAAAATCACGATATGATATTTACTATTGCAGTTTAGTAAAAATGATAAAAAAATATACGAAGTTGGTAACTTTGAAACGACCCCTCTGTCCCTCAGAAGGAATGTGACACTTATACTGTCATACCGACTTAAATGGAGTTTCATAGTTTTATGTCTCTGATGTGTTTAATGAGAAAATATGCGTTTAAGATATTAGCAGACACTAAGTTTCTGTATCAATATAAGCAATTTCTTCGTTAAATACGTTACTCTTTGAACGGCCCCTATCGGTTAAACCAAGTAATGTGACGGGTATAGCTATATTTAGCGCTAAGACCAAACATATACCTACATTTATCAAATTGCAAATGCTTGAAATAATCGTACAAAAAAATCAAGATATTATATTTACTATTGCAGTTTAGTGAAAATGATAAAAAACATACAAAGTGTGTACATTTGAAACGACCCCTTCTGTCCCTCAGAAGGAATGGGCCACTTAAACTGCCATACAACTTTAATCAGGGCTTTTATACCATTATGTTTCTTATTTGTTCAATGAGGAAATATGCGATTAAGATATTAGCAGACACTTATTTTAGCAATTTCTTCGTTAAATACGTTACTCTTTGAACACCCGCTTTTATTGATACAGAAAATAAGTGTCTGCTAATATCTTAAACGCATATATCCTTATTATACACATAAGAAACATAAAGGATTAAGGTGGTGTGGCAGTGTAAGTGTCACATTCCTTGTGATGGACAGAGGGTCGTTTCAAAATTACGGACATTGTTAATATTCTTAATCATTTTGACTAAACTACAATACTCAAAATCATATCGTAAATGTTTGGTACGATTATGTCAAGCATTTACAATATTGATAGATGTAGGGATATGATTGGTCTTTAGTAGCAACTATAGCTATACCCGTCACATTACTTGGTTTGACCGATAGGGGCCGTTCAAAGAGTAACGTATTTACCGAAGAAATTGCATTATTGATACAGAAAATAAGTGTCTGCTAATATCTTAAAACGCATATTTCCTCATTAAACACATAAGAAACATAAAGGTATGAAAACTCCAATAAAGATGGTGTGGCAGTGTAAGTGTCACATTTCCTCTGATGGACAGAGGGGTCGTTTCAAAAGTACAGACATTGTTAATATTTAGACTAAACTACAATAGTAAAAATCATATCTAGAATTGTTTGTACGATTATTTCAAGCATTTACAATATTGATAGATGTAGGTATATGTTTGGTCTTTAGTGCAAACTATAGCTATACCCGTCACATTACTTGGTTTGTCCGGTACGGGGTGTTCAAAGAGTAATGTATTTGATAAAGAAATTGCTTTTTTTTACTAAACTGCAATAGTAAATATCATATCGTGATTTTTTTGTACGATTATTTCAAGCATTTACAATACTGATTAATGTAACTGTATGTTTGCTCTTTAGTTCCAACTATAGCTATATCCGTCACATTTCTTGGTTCGACCGATAGGGGGTGTTCAAAAAGTACATGTAATGTATTTGACGAAGAAATTGCTTGTATTGATAAAGAAAATTAGTGTCTGCTAATATTTTAAACGCATATTTCCTCATTGAACACATAAGAAACATATGTAGGTATATGTTTGTTCTTTAGTGCTAAATATAGTTTTACCCGTCACATTACTTGGTTTGACCGATAAGGGGAGATCAAAGAGTAATGTATTTGACGGAGAAATTGCATGCTTTTACTGATACAGAAAATCAGTGTCTGCTAATATTTTAAACGCATATTTCCTCATTAAACACATTAGAAACATAAAGGTATGGAAGCCCTTATTAAAGTGGTATAGCAGTATAAGTGTCACATTCCTTCTGAGGGACAGATCTATAGAGGGGTCGTTTTATTAATGTTAAGGACTATAATAATGTATATATTTTTTAATCTTTTTTACTTTTCAATAGTAAATATTATATTCCTTATTTGTACGATCTCTTAAGCATCTTCAGTAACGATAAATTTAGGTAAATGTTTGGTCTTTAGTGCCGAATATACCTTTACCCGTCACATTTGATAGGGGGTGTAGAAAATAAATAACTGAGGCAGTAGTTTTTGGCTTCTTTGTGCCCCATTCCTTTTAAATCATCTTTGAAATTTGTTTCTTTTTTATGTCTTTTAATGCTCAAATTTTAAACTGATTGTATTAGGAACATACAAAACGATGAAATATTTTAATTATGATCGAAAAAGAAATGAATTATTTATTGATAAAGTGCGAAATGGAAAACACTGATTTACGCAAAAATATTGAGTACGAATTGAAATTGTTCGTGTCTGCTGGGTATTTATTCGTGTTGGCTGCTTCGTGTTGGCTGAAAAGGTTTAAAGAATTGGGATCATGCATACTAGAACTTGGAATAGTATCAAATAATAAAAATGCTCTTGGATCCGCCGTCTAAAATAGCTGGTCAAGTTCGCACTGCAATATTCAAATTCATAAAGGTATTCAATTTTCAATAATAATAATAATAATAATAATAATTTACAATGAATATAATAACATGAAGTATCACATTAAAGATCGCCACTTTATAAAATTGGATTGAAATGCCGAGGAATTGTCTGTGAGTGTAGAACTAAGCAGGTCAAGCTTTAGTATGTAAATACCCCAAAAGTATAAACATATCCTGGGGCAGACACGCTTAGTTGGCACAACAGTAATTTAGTATTGCTGCTTTGTGTTCTGAAGGTAGGGGCTGAATTGCTCCATACTGGTAAGTCATAAAAATATTTGTAAAGACAGACAGTGGGCCGATATTTAGATATGATTTTAATGGTATATACAACTATGAATTTAATCCAATTTGTAAAACATCAAAATTTACAAAAATATAATAGTTAAATACACTTGTTGAGAGATCAAAGGGAACTTTGGATGATAGTATTTAACAACAGTCTATTTTTAATCCATAATGTAAGGAATGTAGTCACCCCATATTTTTTTAAATAACCGACTGAGTACCTAAATAACACTAACAATACAATGATAACAAACTATATTTAATACTTGGTCGGTAGACACCCTACAAGGGATGTGGTGCTTGACGCACCGACTACTTTTGCAAGCGTAAAATGGCTGCGAAGGAATTGGTTAAATGGAAAGGAATAAGTACATGTAGAAAGTTGTGATGAATTTGAAATGATTTGTCATAAAAGTAGCAAAATGTGATAGTATCATTTTGTCTTCCGTTCCAATACTAAATTACTACAAATATACTGGGCCCCTAAATTCATCAGCAACTTATGTTTTATAACTTAAAATGTTGTTGTTGTTTTTCTTTCCGAGTGGCGTTCTTTTATTTTGCGGAAATCATATGAAAAAAAGTTCCTTTTCTAGCCTGTGTACCATAAGCACAGTGTTGAAGTGTCCCTCCCTTTCCTTTTAACAATAAATTCGATTTTCAACTTATTTTCCTCTTACAATTGTATATAACAAATGCAGACTAAAGTCAGCACATGTGACGCAGTCGTGATTGGGTAAAATCTTTTTTTAGAATAATGTAAAAGGGGGGCGTTCTTTATTCGCTGTGTTTTTTAAACGCGAGTGTATATTCAAAAATACGTCTGTGCGGGTAATAACGACGGAAAAATTAAGAATAGACATTGAAATTACAACGATCTGGAATACACTATAACCACAGTCCCTACGCTGATGCAGTTTTGTCCAATGCAAAACATTACCCCTTTAAATAAATAGATGGACAACATGTTTTATGCTGAAATCGATACGTCATCATTTTGCAAGTAAGACATTTAGACCCCTTGACTTCTCGCCGCCTTACGCTATAAAGATGGCTTCTAGACCCCTTGACACTTACACCCCTTTTTATATGGCTTTTCGACCTCTAGTGGGTAAGACATTTCGACCTCATTCTCAATTTTTGTACATTAGAATCCCAGTTACTTCGAGAAATAAATTAAAGCAAATAGCAAGTATTTTAATATATTTTCATAACAGGATCCGATATATATTGAAAACTTAAATAAAGAATTAATTTAACATTGTTTTATTCATCAAATGTTATGTTACACAGCAATGTAGCATTGCTACATAGCAGTAATAATACATATTTTTTATTAATATAACAAGCTTGGGCATAATATATCATATTAGAATTATGATAATGATAATAATGAATATGTGCGATTTATGCAATGCGTATTATTTATATCAACTATGTCTACTAGTTTGTAAAGATTTAGTTTATTTCTCTGTGTGAAACACATATATGTTATACATGTTATATTTGAGATAAATTATTTTACATGTCTACTTAATTTATGTTATATAATGAATTGTCTTGTCAAAGTAGCGATGATCTTATTTTTAAGGTATTTACATTATGAATCAAAAAATGCCAATCAATATATAAATGTTTGTTTTTTCAAAACAGTCTTCATGTTTTCGATTTAACGTATTTCGAGAATTACATGAACTATGTTTTTCAAATACAATATACTCGTACATTATGATATGTAGAACTGTAGGTATATTGACAAAATGATATAGTTTCATGTATTTCTTACATAATTAAATATGTTAATTTCGTGTTAATTTCCAAAATGTTTAATTACATCTCGCATTCCATATACGCATTTTTCTCATAGCTTGAATTAGTGAAATATTACCATAATAAGCTTCAAAAGCAATATTTTCGGCACTAACAATTGATGAAATTATTTAATATCTTAAAGAACAGAATATTTATTTTGACTTTAGCATATACAGCTTATCATCAATCATGAAAATATAACCAATTTATTTCAATTGCATGCAAATGAAAATGGCAAAAAATTGCATAGCAGGAAAATAACATACAATGTAATCAGTAAGCATAAAATCAAATTGACAACTATATATTACACACATGTCAACATATTATTAAACTTCAAGATTAATGTGATTGTTTTAGAGCCGTTAAAATAAATATACACAGCCTACACAATATTTTTGATTATAGCAATCTAACAGTTCAATGAACTTAAACATATTAGGACGATTTCTGAAGTAGGACGAATATATAATTTTCTCAAGTCTTTATACTTCTCACATATACACACAATACACCGTAATTGGACTGGCATATCGATGTGGTGGTATGTGTGTATATATTCTCTCATTTCTATAACAATCTATCTGCACACTTGTATCTTAAGTGATCCCACGCAGGGGAAAGTATAACTGTATTGAATTTAATTATCTCCCTTTATATATACTTTATCTGTCTAAATTCATTGTATCCTACGGATCTACTTGATCTTACGGGATCCAGTTGACTTTCGGAAATAGATATATAGTTCTCTGGTCCCAATCAGTGAAGAAGACAATAAAAATGTCATCGTTGATTTGTGAGACATGATAACAGAGAACAAACTCTATATATGCGAATGTTGAGCTTGTTTCAATGTGTAGTGCAGTTTGTGACTGTATATAAAGCTGTTCTGAAACCATCATTTTTGTGATGGTGGATGAGCAGTGGCTATGCTTTCATGACTGTTCTGCTAGGCGCTGTGCCGTTATTGGACTGGCATATCGATGTGGTGGTATGTGTGTATATATTCTCTCATTTCTATAACAATCTATCTGCACACTTGTATCTTAAGTGATCCCACGCAGGGGAAAGTATAACTGTATTGAATTTAATTATCTCCCTTTATAAATATATATATATAATTTGATGTCTTCCCATTACAATTTGTGAACAAATATAAACATAAAAAGTCTTTAACACATATCTTTGTGTAACATATACTTCTGTATGCAGTTCACTGTTCATGTTAAGGATATTGCTATGTTCTATTTTGTATTGAATGTTTCATATAAACAAAAAGAACACTTGCTTGTGTCACAAGTACATACAGTTGTCTTACTGTTTATCTTGTTTCATGGTGTACACCGAATAGTCATCTTTGTAATTCAACCATGAATATATAGGTTCGTCATTTCTGTATGTAGTGTATTTGAATCCCGTTCTCGTCCAGCATTCTACAATTGTTTTTTATGTTCGTGTTTCTACTGCTCGCTCCTCATCTGAGATTTCAATTACACCGTGAACGCTATCTTTATCACTGTCTAAATCACTCATTTGACCCTCGTATCACCACCGTTATCAATTCACCATCAAAATCCCTGATGTATTCACAAAGTTTTACAAACACTGGTAGTTCTTTTTCTGAACTCATCCATTTAGGAACACACTAATAATCAGTGAAGAGATACTTTCGTTTGAACGCTAGCCTAATCTGTGCTTGCAGGAATTTCATACACCTGACATCTATAAGTACTCCCATGAGCCCCAATCTTGAAATTGTGATGCTCTTCATAGGTGCTAACGGGATTTAGCAAATATCAAATGCTCTTGTAATGAACTATTATTCTTGTGTATGTAAATTAAGCTTTTTCTGAAGCATCACAAAAGCAAACCAAATTTGTTGTTTCAGATTGGATGCCTTTTTCTGGTGAAACACATCTTGGAATCTTGACGTTAGATATGTTTTCCAAATATGTTTCTATTTCATTACACTCACTTTTCATGTCATCTGGAACTTCCTTATCCCATCTGATTCCTTTACTCAAAAGACGTTGGATAAGTAGTTTGCCTTTTAACAACACTGGTGAAAATAATCCTAACAAATCGTAGTGCACTGCTATTTTTTCAGTACACTTCTTTTAGTAGTAGTTTCATCAACACGGGTTTTAAAGACATTGTATCTTGTTATTGATCCCAACACATTCCAAGAACTGTCAAGGAATTTACTTCAGATTTGTCTTCTTTGGGTATTTAAGCGTTGAAAATATCACTATTCGATGCCCATTCTCAGAGATTCATTAATGCCGTTATATATCCTTTGCTTCGTTGTAGAACGCAATGCCTTAAAAGTCAGTATCGGTACCCGTTATCAAGTTATCCACGTATATGTTATTTTTCACTGTCTCTGCAATGTCGTTATTGTACAATTCTTGATGACACTGTATTGTCGCTCCAAGTAGGAATGAACTAGCTATAATACCAAAAGGTACTCTACAAAATCTATATTCCTTTATGTTTGTGGAATTGAAAATTGGTTCACTTGTATTGTTTAACCACAGAAAGCAAGTAACGTCCCTCTCGTCATTTTGTAGGCCTATTTGCAGGAAGGCATTTTCAATGTCAGCTACAATGGCAACACTGTGTATCCTGAATCTAATTAACATCCAACATATATCTTGCAGAATCACAGGTCCGCGATACATGCACTAGTTTAAACTTAAATTCTGTTTCTTAGTTTTAGCTGATGCATCGTACACTATCCTGAGTTTTGTTGTGTTTTTCTGTGGAGTAATAACTGGTTGGTGCGGAAGGTAATGTAACAAACCATCTTGCTGCTTGTAATCAACATTGTCTATGAGGCCCTGGTTAAGTTGATCAGCTAGTACTTTGTTGTATTTTTCCATTAACTCAGGTTTATCACTCAAACGAGAAACAGCTGACTTTAGTCGACCCATGGCGAAATGTTTGTTGATCGGTAGGTCAAATTCTTCTTCACGCCAGTGCCTGATAACGATAATTTAAAAATGTAAATGTGTCTCTGAACTTTTTCATTGCTAACTCGTCATTGGTAACTTCTATCTCATCTCTTATACCAATTGTTTCAAGGTTCCAGAAATCTTGTAACTCAGGCTCCACTTTCATTGACGGGTCCGAACTTGTTAAGACATTTCTTGCTGTAACATTGTTTGCATAAGTCATTACGAACATATTCATTAAAGAAATGTCTTGTCTCTTTTCCATTGTTCGTTCAGTTAGGATCCATCCAAATTTTGATGCAAGTAAGTACAGGCGTGGCTGTATCTCGATACGGTTCGACAACACTATATCAATAAAGTAATCATTACCGATGAGCATTTCTATTGTTGATGTCTTGCGTTCAGAGGGAAGTGTGTCTGCTAACTCAACACTGTGTATTAGATTTTCTAACTATTCTGACAGAGAACTCGGCACAACGTTTCTATGTATTGTTCCACTTATTGTAGGAACTATATTAGCCTCAATAGTCTGGAGCTACGGTTATTAAGTTTCAAATTTAAATTTGTTGACTTCGTTTTGATCACCTTTGGTTTGCCACTTCCAAACGTAACAGGTTAAAGCTCTTCTTTCGTATGTCCCTTTAACCCTAATTGTGACGCTAACCACCTGTAATGTACGTCCGCTGTGATCCTGAATCAAGTAGTAACCTTGTTCTTGCTCTAATTGAATTAGATGGATTCACTATTTCCATTTTAGCTGTTTGCATAAGCATCATTTCATTAGATGAAATGGAACAGGTGTAACTGTTCTTTTTGCTAATTGCTCAGCTTGAGGGCTTTTTTTAGTTCCTCAGACATGAGTACTCTTGTTTCTTAAACTTTGTATTAATCGGGACACAGACTTTTGTGATGCGAATTTATTTTGCTACAGTATGTGACTTGTGACCATCCTTAACACATTTGAAACATGTACCTTGAAGTTGTCGTTTTGTTTCTTCATGTGTCTTGTATTTAAAACACTCTCATCACTCCAATAGTCTCTTTCACAATACAGTGTAACTTCCGAAAACCGAACACCCATGGGACTTGTCAAAAAGTTCGGATTTCAGAGGTTTCCGGAATTCAGAGGTTTATGATAATGTGGACAAAACTAAGCCACTTAATATCACTAAATGTCAAGGAAGATGTGGCCATTACTGTAATATCATATATAATAGTTTTTAAATCAAGATAAAGATGTGCATGAAAAGAATACATTTTTATCTTACCTGCAAATGCTTTTGAATTTCTATCAGTTTGTAGAAATGTTGTTAATTGCTTAAACTTACATATCATCCGATGCTAGTTAATTAATTATTACATAAAATGCAATCAAATCCCAAAAGACGTTTGATGCATACATTGTCCAATTAATTGTCATTTAATCCACTAATTAACACTTCAAATTAACTGACCGCCGTAAATAACTTTAATTATCCGCATCACTTCAAACATACCATTTCACAGTTTGTGATTTTAACGCGTGTCAAATTACACGATCACCGCTAATAAGTAAACAATCGATAGGGACATTAAATCTTCCTGCAGGGTAAACATTCTCGATTTACAATGTATTTCACACCTTTGGATATTTCCGGTTTTTGGAGGTAAAATTGCATTGATTTGATTTTACGAAAATATCGTCCGGAATTCAGAATTTAGAAGTTCCGGAATTCAGAAGTATAATATTAATAGAAAATAGAACGGAAAAAATCGGGACCGAAAAAATTGTTCGGTTTTTAGAAGTTTCCGGATTTCAGAAGTTCCGGAATTCGGAAGTTACACTGTAGCGACATTTAGTTGCATATGTTTCACGTTTCTCGAGTTTCACATCTTTTTAGGACATTACTTGTTTCCCTTTTCCCATTTCAGAAGTACCCTTAACATTTGCTTAAACTAGTGCCTTAGCTGAGGAATTATAATGCAAATTAAAGCTACTTCTCGGAACATTTGTTTTGGTTTTGGCTATAATTCTTGTTTTTCGGCTTGGCCTCTACTTTTTTCTCAGCACGTTCACGAGCAATGACATACCGTAATATTTTGTTAAATGTTGTAACAGACTATTTCTTGTCTGCTCCGTTTTGTATCTCCAGTTGCACTGACACTTCTTCTCGTAATTTTGAGCGTATGATGGGCACAAATACATCTTGATCAATGTTCTGGTTCAATACTTGTAGACTTCGAATATGTTTTTCTATGTTATCAGACAGTGTTCTCAAACTTGCTACTTTGTTGTTTGCTTAAGTTAGATGTATCAACTGATTGTAATGCAGATCAATGATTTTCTGTTGGTTTCCTTATCTATTCTTTAAGACATCCACAGCAACTGAATAATTCTCACTAGATAACACAAGGCCAGCTATTGACCCTCTGGCCTCACCAAACAACTTACTTTTCAAATAATATAACTTTTCCACGTTTAAAAAATTAATTGAATTCGTGAAAGAATCCAAAAATTCCACCCACCTGGTCTTATCACCGCCCAAAGATACCATCTCAAATTTTGGCAGTTTTACTGAGTATTTTTCGTCATGTCTCATTTCTTGTCTGAAACTAAATTCTTGTTGCTGTTGTTTTAATTGTGCCATCATGAGCATTTGCATATCCTGCTGTAACGTAATGAGCGCTTCACTTGACTTGTAGGACCCTCTAGCTGAACACTTTGCAGATTGTGTTGGTTGTGTTTGGCTTGCTCCAGTTTTCCTTAGTACGCCTTCAGATCCAAGAATATTTCCATTGCAGCGTAGCATAACTCACAGGCATCCTTCATTAGCTTGTAAGTTTATTAATCCTTCTCTAGATTGAATGCAGAAGCTAACTTTATACTCTGCATCTCCACTTTATTGATGTATGTATTGATTTTTTCAATACATTTCACAACACTTGCTTTTTCTCCTCTAAATCAATCTCCACAGTATTAGAATCAAACAGCATTTTCGCTTCATCTTAAGAAGTAATTAGAATATTCCTGTACCGAGTCCTTACACCTTTCAAGTACACCACATTTGCCATGATACTATTTCTAAGTCAGACATGTAAATAATTCACAAACCTTGTTTTAATTTTTCATGTATTCACCGTTAGACACTTGTTCCTTCAGTTTTGAATATCCGGTTCGAGGGACCAAACAATGTGGGGAATTTTGCCACACCGGATTTTTTTATGCTGTAAAACAAAATTAATGCCTTTGCTTTTCACCTTTTTTATTTTGTACATACAATACTTTTGTATTCAAACACTTTCATTGAATTCTTTTACTTTCCACGTTTAGTTCTATATTGATTCTGCCCAAATACCACATGTTACCCTTTTTATATCACAAATTCCCGCCGTAAGTAAAATTTACAAAAACATGAAATACATAAACAGTAGCAATAATATATCATTACAATTTCCCACCAAAAGTAAAATATACAAAAGACATGAAAATGTGAATAGGAGCAATGATATTTGTAATTAACCAAATTGGAGCAAATGAGAGCAAATTCATAACATACAAGTCATTTTGGTGTATAGGCTGACATGGAATCAAGAGTCTTGTACATATTCATTCAGTAGTTTGTCGGTTTTCTATGTTATAACATGATACCTGTGAGGCTAGATTATCACTTGGAATAAATACATGTAATTTACTCTTGGGATGAAAACATTTACTACCCAAACTAATATGTTTTTTGTAATTTAAAGTTCACTTTTAATTTTGTAAAAAGCTAGCGGATTGTATAAGGTTTGACACTTTAAGGCCCTTAAATAATGCTAAAGACCAAGCCAAGGCCATTGAAACAAAAGATATAGTCCTGTCACATCGCAACCAAATATGAGACATATTCCTAAGAATATGGACGATACTTGGCCACTAACTCAACAAATATAGACATATGAGCCAAATAAAATCAGATTATCTGCGAAAAATGATAAAGAATGGAATCAATTTCTCTTTTGACTAAAGTCAACCTCAATAAAAAGGCAAAATAATAAATTAATCTGTCTTATATCATTTGTTGAATCTTCCTATGTGCTTTAATGTATTCTATATTTCACCAGTTTGGGATATCCTAATTATTAGCATCATACACAATTGAAAATGAAACCGATGCTTGGTAAAAATTTCATTCCAAATTAGCAGTAGGTATGTTTTGGTGAGGGAAATATTCGGTTGCTTCGGTTTCCCGAAGCCTGCCCCCGAAGCTTGCCCTCCGAAGCCTGCCCCCGAAGCCTGCCCCCGAGGCCTGCCCCCGAATATTTCCCTGCACCCCCCGAAGCTTGCAACAAAGCTTACCCCCGAAGACTGTCCGAAGACTACCCTACCCTTTATCACGTAAAATACATGATCAAACACCGGTCATTAAAAACGTTAGTTTGTGTTAATTAAACTTCATTGCAAGCTATCTGCATTAGCACCAATATTCCTGAAAGTCTGCGAGTACCTCAGAAACTATCGCAAACCACTGAAATGGACCCTGGAGGGTCCCAAGAAGTCCAAAATGCCATGACTTCAATTGGCACCAAAATTCCTGAAAGTCTGCGAGTACCTCAGAAACTGTCGCAGACCACTGAAATGGACTCTGGAGGGTCCCAAGAAGTCCAAAATGTCATTATTTCCTTTGGCACCAACTATTCTGAAAGTCTGCGAGTGCCTCAGAAACTGTCGCAGACCATTGAAATGGACTCTGGGGGCCCCTAGAAGTAAAAAAATGTAAATATATCATCTGGCACCAAAAATCCTGAAAGTCTGCGAGTGGCTCAGAAACAGTCGCAGACAAGTAAAATAGCCATAGAAAGGTTCCTAGATATCAAAATGTACAGGCTGACCTAGTTAAATATGTGTGCATAATTTTACGGTTTTAACTAGGGGAATGTTTAGATATGGTGTCGTGTTTTAGTCATTTTAAATTATATATATATACTGAAACAAAAAAGAAACTTTCTCCAGGTTTGAATGTAGATATGTTAGTACATATTTTCAATCCTTTTGAAACTCGATTTTTACGTTGAATAAACATATGGAGCTTTTATACGGCGATTAGCTGACCGATTTTGCAAACAAAACGAGTTTTACAAGCTACTACATGTATATATGTGTGTACATCTAAGTGGTACCGTTGAACAACTGGCACATACTTCACATATTTCTTTTTTGGTTCAGTATATATACAAACATTTTTGCCGAGTGAGTTTGGGGGGGTGTAGGGTACTTCTAGGGTACTTGAAACCGATGAAAAAAAAACAATCAGAGCCTTGTATATGTGTATAAATGAGGAGGAAATCGCATAGCTGGCACTAACTTCTGGAAGTCCATTTATGTCGCAGACTGTGGGGTTCGTAGTTTGGTGTTTGAAGGAAAGAACATACATAGTATATAAAACTGTCGTTAAATAGGAAATGTGTCACTGAGTTAATATTGTTTTACACCCAACATAGAAACAAATGACATTTACTTTATGGAAAACGGTGAAACTGTGTTACTTTGACAAATGGCATACGCCAGAATTTTACTCGTGCTTTTGCATATTATAAAAACAAGATTGCATTCAGTACTACGTAAATTTATTTTACAGTGAGGAGTGACATGAAGGTGGTAAGGAGTGGCATGAGGATGGCGAGGAGAGGCATGAGGGTGGTGAGGAGTGGCATGAGGGTGGTGAGGAGTGGCATGAGGGTGGTGAGGAATGGCATGAGGGTGGTGAGAAGTGGCATGAGGATGGTGAGGAGTAAATACTGGCAGAGTACCAACCAGAAAATTACTGACTTTCAAATGTAGAAAATGTTATTTAAAGTGAGGCTGTCATACCTTGTTTAGTTCAGTCATCGTTTGATTATTGAAGAGTAAAGACGCTCATTCGTCAATATGGATATATTTCATAACGCAGCGAGGAGCAACAAAAGTAAAAAATAGCAGACTTTTAAAAAAGGCGGACATATTTGAAAACGTGGCGAGGACAAGTAAAATGACTGGACGACAAAACAGTAAAACATCGTGATCTGAAATGTTCATACGAATGGTACTTCCAGCGGAACAGATGACCGCTATAGCTAAAAGTATGTTCAGACGTCAAGCTTAACCTAAAGATGTGTCAATTATAGGTCAGAAAGAAATAAAACCTACCAGTGAAAAACGCAAACGTCAGAATTCAAAAGTTGGTGACAAAAGCAGAAAGAGTAAAAAGCCTAGACATGATCCGCCATCAAGCGAAAGAAAGCATAAGTAGAACACGGGTGAAATCGACACCGCATTTATAGGACAAGTATTAAATTGAAGAGTTCACTGACTCCTCCTCATTCTTGTTTAAAACTTTGAGGAGTGAGAACGATGTTTCAGTGCGATATTTGTTTGAAAACTTTTGGGAGAAAGGATAATATGTTACGTCATAGAAAATCAGCGCATTCAGAACAAGACCCGAAGACATGATGTCAAACATCGACTCGGAAGAAGACGCGATGTCGGACTTATCAGTGAAAGATGATATTTTTGGATCCATAGAAAACAATGAGTCCAGTCATAGCGACAATGAAGATGACGCATCTGTCACCTCAGAGAAGTTTTTGATGATCGATCCTTGGGACAACATTGTAGATGAAGCGTTCCAAAAGTGTCAGTCGCAGTATGACTCCATGGTAAATGAGCTTATGGAGGATGATACCGACATCAGTCTGAGTGAAGCCAAGGAAAGGGCTTTCAGAAACATGAAAAGCACCTACAGGAAAGCACTAATAAACAGTTTTGGTAGTAAAGTGGTGTAGTTTGAAGCAATGAAAATAGATCCTATTTATAAATCTATTAAAAAGACAGTGAATAGGTTGATTGATACAGATGGGTACGACAAGGAGGAAGCTTTGAAATACGGTATACTCAAAAGGCAGTTTTTATTTGACAAGGTTCTAAATAGTTACGAAATTCCAGAGCTAGACGGACAGGATGTTATGGAACAACAGGAAGACTCCGAATGATTGTGTAAAAACCTAAAACGGATAGTGGTGTTGTATGTGAAAAAAGAACCAAATAAACAATACATTGTAAAAATGGACACATTACCTTTCACATTTCAGCCTTTGTGTTAAAGCTAGAGGTTTTCAATGATTTATATTTTAGTAAGACTGTATTGTGCTTTCCTTATGTTGTGTAAATACACTGTAAAAAAAATTACGTAGTACTGAATATAATCTTGTTTTTTTCATGTGCAAAAGCACGAGTAAAATTCTGGCGTATGCCATTTGTTAAAGTAACACCGTTTCACCGTTTTCCATAAAGTAAATGGCATTTGTTTCTTTGTTTGGTGTAAGACAATATTAACTCAATGACACATTTCCTATTTAACGACAGTTTTATATACTTTGTAGGTTCTTTCCTTCATACACCAAACTACGAACCCCACAGTCTGCGACATTTTCAGAAACTCGCCTGGACTTCCAGAAGTTAGTGCCAGCTATGCGATTTCCTCCTCATTTATACACATGTACAAGTCTTTGATTGTTTTTTTTTCATCGGTTTTAAGTACCCTAGAAGATTATCCTACCCCCCAAACTCACTCGGCAAAAATGTCTGTATATATATATATAATTTCACGACACCATTTCTAAACATTCCCCTAGTTAAAAACCGTGAAATTATGCACACATATTTAACTAGGTCAGCCTGTACATTTTGAAATCTAGGAACCTTTCTATGGCCATTTTACTTGTCTGCGACTGTTTCTGAGCCACTCGCAGACTTTCAGGAATTTTGGTGCAAGAGGATAAATTTACACTTTTGACTTTTAGGGACCCCCCCAGAGTCCATTTCAGTGGTCTGCGACAGTTTCTGAGGTACTAGCAGACTTTCAGGATTTTTGGTGTCAATGGAATTAATGACATTTTGGACTTCTTGGGACCCTCCAGAGTCCATTTCAGTGGTCTGCGACAGTTTCTGAGGTACTAGCAGACTTTCAAGAATTTTTGGTGCCAATGGAAATAATAGCATTTTGGACTTGTTGGGACCCTCCAGAGTCCATTGCAGTGGTCTGCGACAGTTTCTGAGGTACTCGCAGACTTTCAGGAATCTAGGTGCCAATGCAGATAGCTTGCAATGAAGTTTAGTTAATACAAATTTACGTTTTTAATGAACGGTGTTTGATCATGTATGTCACGTGATAAAGGGTGGGGTAGTCTTCGGACAGTCTTCGGGGTAAGCTTTGTTGCAAGCTTCGGGGGGGGGGGCAGGCTTCGGGTTTTGTGAGGGAAATATTCGGGGCAGGCTTCGGGGCAGGCTTCGGGGCAGGCTTTCGGGGCAGGCTTCGGAGGGCAAGCTTCGGGGGCAGGCTTCGGGAAACCGAAGCAACCGAATATTTCCCTCACCAACACATACCTACAATTAGCCTGTAAAAACTGGAAAGAATGCTCATGCATGTCGGTCGTGCATACGGAAAATATGTGTCAGGTATCAGTCCGAGTTGCATTATCTTATCAGTCAGTCAAGCTCATCCGAAAGGTTGATGTATATAATGGTCTCATTGGCCTCCCGTACAACAAAATAGTCTCATCACAAAAATCGACTTGCATACATATTTAGAATCATTCAGTGAATTGCTGAGTTCAAAATTTATAGGTAACCTTTTGGTTGATAATAACTTTTAAGGACATGAATGGTGACATGTCCGCGGTCCGTACTCTCAGTGCCTGAAAGGGCAGATGAACCCTCATTAAGCCTAGAAAACACACACATATGCACACGAACACGCACATACATACATACATACATGCATACATACGAGCATACATACATCTGGGATATCTAGTATTTAGGATGCTATATTTATAAGTCAAATAATTAATGAGGAACTGTGGGTAATATGTGTTTTAAGAATTGTATTTTTGTGATAATTGAAATACAAAAGTGAAGGATATGTGTATTTTTATTCATGATTTTAGGTTGAAAATAATTTTGAGAAAAAAAAAATGTTTCTTGAAATATATAATTCGGATAATTTAGGAATGAGTTTGAGATTTTAATTTTACATTTTATTATACATGTATCATACGCTCGGTACACACTACAAAGGTATATGTGCATGCGCATATACACTTTTTTAAATTTGATTTAGGATCGTTTCCTTATTGTGTTACTCTTTTTGGTCATAGTGTTGCACATTCGTTATTATTTCTACTTCTATTTGCATATTCCCGCGTTACTGAACAGTGTTGTCTTGAAACTTAAATAAGTGTTAGTGACCATCATACCCACTTCCAGACAAGTATTTATAATAGTTCGTATTTTCCATGGCAGGACAGATTGTGTTTTGCTGTTCATTTATTCTTCTCAGTTGTTTACAGTAGAAGATATTGTTGTTTTTTTTTTTGCGCATGTTTCACCCGAGGGATCTTCTGTTTATGATAATTTAGAAGGCACTGTGTAATATTTCAGCCAATAATTGGTATGCATAATTTAAAGATTTTTTGTTCGATGTTTCCGCCATACCACTTAACACAGAGAATATGACCGAAATAAAAATGAAGATTGTGTTGAAGTAGATAAACCGTTTACTCGTGCTGAAATTGAATCAGCCATCAATAATTTGTCTAATGACAAAAGCCCTGGACTTGTTGACATACCATCAGAGTTTTATAAATATACATTAAATGAGAGTATTAACATCATAGAAGCGATATTTTAGAGAAACCTTAACGCGGGCGTTTATCCTAAAATTTGGGGTAAAAGCGTGGTAACAGCAATTTATAAAAATGGTTCGATCAATGACCCTAGTAACTATAGAGGGATTTCTGTAACTAATACTCTGTATAAAGTATTTTCTAGAATAATTAACACTCGAGTTCATAACTGGACCGAAAATAATAATAAAACCGACGAGTCACAAGCCGGCTAAAGACACGGATAATCAACGGTAGAAATTTTTTTTTGTTTACTGGCAATGGCTCAGAAATATTAAACAAGGAAGGGGTAGATTCTAATGTCGATTTTAAGACAGCATTCAACAAATTAAATCACGCAAAGCTTTTTGAAATATTATATCGTAGAGGTCTCCGCGGCAAATTTTTACGCGTGCTTAAGACTATGTATTCTACGGTGGCTGATTTTGAACACTTTTGTGCATCGTGTTGTCGCTAGCAACAGCAACAGCACGACAAAGTGCCAAACGGTGCGTTATCGAATTTTCGTCTTGTCTTCCTGTCGCTAACAATACACGCCAAACAGGGCGTTGTCGTGCGGCGTGTTGTCGCGTAGTCACATTGTCCCCGGGCCCAAAATGGAGGGGAATTCCGGTGCAACAAACCCCTTTTAGGGGACAAACAAAAAAATGGGAAAACGCGCCTTTTGGGCCCCTTTTTTGGGACAAGACAAAAAGGGCGTTCAAAAAAAATTTTTGTGCTATGAAAACAAAACGCGAAATGTGTTAGAAAACATTTTTTACGTTCGTGTGTAAAAGTCTTTGTTTTAAAACAAAAAAATACACAAAATTTTTAATAAAAACAATGTTTTTAAAAAATTCCCCCTTAAATTTTGGGTAAAAAAATAGGGGACGTAAGAGCACCAAAAACCCTTAAAAAATGAATTAGTAATTTTAAAAAAAAAAATTTTTTAAAACAACAATAAAAAGAATTGTTTTATGTTTACGGACGACATTGTAACTCCCAAAACCGCCGTCAAATACAGAACACATTTAAAATAAAATTTTTTTTTAGATACGGGATGGAGTTGAATTTTAAAAAAAAGGGTTATGGTATTCAATAACGGAGATGGTTTAGAAAAATTTTGAATCCCCTTTTATTGGATTTCCCGTTAATGTAGTTCAATTTATAAAAAATTGGGTTTTTAAACAACTAAATTTGGAACAACCCCAATAAAAAATAAAGCTTTTTTTAGCCATAAAAAGTACAAAAATCTTTTGACAGGATATTTTTCCAAAACAAAGAATATTTAAAACATGCTTGGGTGAAACCAATATTTTTTTAAGCCCACAAGTATGGGGTTATGTTTGTAATGTATTGAAAAATGTCAAAATAAAATTTTTTTAAATTCCATTTGTTAATAGAACTAAAAAAAAAAATTAAGAATGTGGCGTTCATTTTGTTTTTTTTTTATAATATTAAATTTTTGGTGAAATTACATACTAAGGAACAATCAAGTACAACTCGTGAACAGTAGTTTTTACCTTTTAAAAAAGTTTTCATGATGATGCGGGAGAATAATTGGGGGAATAATAAAATTAAATAAAAACAATTTGATTATTCGAGTAAAGGTTTTGTTTTTTCGGATATCGCAAGAAACATGTAATCCTGACCTTTTTATCCATTCTTTAAAAAGAGACTGGTTGATTGCTATACTCAAATTTGGCATAATAATATAATTATATTAATACTTCCAGTCGATACTTTCATTATAGAAATTTCAAATCACTATTAGATATAGAAAAAAACTTAATACATGTATTTGATTTACCATTCG
The DNA here is from genome assembly GCF_026571515.1 of Ruditapes philippinarum. Taxonomy (NCBI): domain Eukaryota; kingdom Metazoa; phylum Mollusca; class Bivalvia; order Venerida; family Veneridae; genus Ruditapes; species Ruditapes philippinarum. The sequence continues at coordinate 141,528 of NW_026854006.1, forward strand.
TTAAGTTTTAGTGGTCTAGCCACAAATTTAAAATTGAAATCGGCAAACATTTAAAAAAACCAAGAGAACAACGCTTTTGTACCTTTAAATGATAGAAATATCTCATCTATTGAATGTGAATTTCATGTTGTTGTTTTTCATGGCTATAAATAAAGTACGCCAACTATACTTACTTAAATTGGTGTGATGGTAGAATAAATTTAAATGATTTTTATTCATTACTGAACTCAAGTTGTGATACAACAATACGCTATGTGTATTTATATACACATGAGATGATATAAGTTGCATTGTATTTTATGGGCCGGTGGTTATCAAATGAATATGTTGTTGTTGTTAAGTCGATCGTGCTGTTTCACGGACAGCTTTTATTGATTGTTTTTTCAAAATTTTCTGACAGTATCCGTTCAGATTAACACGTACAGTATTTGATTTCTAAATGTGACTATTGCTTCCTAAGAATAGGCAAGAATTGAATCAGTTTTCTCCAAATATTCAACATGCACTGTAATAACGCTGTAAAATTCAAACTGATATTTTGCAAGTTTCATAACTGTCTTTTTCTTTACAGATTGAAAAAAACACGTCTTTGTCTCCGGAAAGTAAATCTGTCAAGGATCAGAAGCCTTTTGTAGAAACACCATCTAAGTCTCCAGAAAGTAAATCTGTCAATGAGCAGAAACCTTTTGTTGAAACACCATCTAAGTATCCAGAAAGTAAAACTGTCAAGGAGCAGAAGCCTTTTGTTGAAGCACCATCTAAATATACAGAAAGCAAATCTGTCAAGGAGCAGAAGCCTTTTGTTGAAACACCATCTAAGTCGCCAGAAAGTAAATATGTCAAGGAGCAGAAGCCTTTTGTTGAAACACCATCTATTGGGCGTATTTGTATTCAAAGAGACGGTATTTGTCCTGAAGATAATGTAGCTGCAATAGATATTGGGACATCACTTTCTGGTTGTGCCTATTATTGTAGGGAAGGTATACACATACCGAGTTGGTGGGGTGGTGATGCACTGGGGAGACGTCAGAAAACACCGACGTGTATATTGTTTGATTCCAATGAGGTATTCCATAGCTTTGGTTTTGAAGCTGAAGATAATTATGCGAGTCTTCCTGAAGAAACGAACGATTATATGAATTGGTTTTTCTTTAAGCATTTCAAAATGCAGTTGTACGTAAACATGGTATGTATCAGTCATTGCTATTGCTATTTATAAGAATTTCAGTTCAATCATAATGTTTATATTACCTGAGTTGACCAAAAAAGTTTAAGTTTCAGTTTTTATTAAACCAAGGCATATAATATGCAATTGATTGTAACAAACAAACAAACAGAAAAATAACAGTCAAAATTATACTTATATCGCAATAAAAGAATACAATTATGACAAGCTAAATTACAAAAAGGAGATCATATTGTTCTTTTTTACGACTTTTTTAATTTCCTCAATAGTTATTTCTGCATTTATGAAACTATTATTACAACTTATATTCTCAAGATCTAAATCATCTAAATTGTCAATATCTAGATCAGGCTCACATTTAATTTAACATAATGTTAAAAAAAGACTTCTATTGAAATATTATTTACAGTATCCCTGCTATCTGTGAAGTATCTATTTAACGAACTCCAAAAAGCTTTTGGGTCTGACGACTTTAACCCAAGTATCCGTTTATTAATATTATCTTGATAAGACTTAATGTTCTTGTTTATCATCTTTTTATACGATTTCCACTAGACACCATTGATTGGATCAGTCTTACTTCTTCTGTAATAATTCTTATCTGACAAGTATGTTTTTCATACTTATTTACAATCATCATCAAAGTACTCTTTCCGACGTGATTTCTTACACCTTTAAGTGCTGTTTTGTACAGTATTTTTCACATCAATAATCAAGTGACAGCTATCAGCAACATTATAAAATAGTTGAGAAACTTTCTCAGTAAAGTTATTAATAGCATTGTCACAATAAGTTTTACTTGTAATACAGAAACACTGTCTAAATCAAATCTATCTTTAAACACATCATTCACAGCTGTATCCCATATTGGTTTTTAACAGTAACTTCATTGTCATGTTCAACTTCAGAGTCACATGAACTATTTAGGGTTACAATGGAATAGAAAGAAAATGTATGGGTAATTATTTTATAATGCAAGATTAAACATTTTCTTTACCTTGCACTTTATGTCATACATTTATTATCACTATAAAAATGATATGTAGATTCACCGGTGTCTGTCATTTAAAAGGCTACTTTTCTAAAAATGTTAAAATAAAATCTAGTAAAAAAGTAAAAACTTTTTTGTTTCTTTCATAATACATGTAGTTCGATTTGAAAGAAAAATGAAGAAACGTTTGCAAATACTTAAATAAATACTTTCTTATTTTATAAAGTATATGCATTTTATGGTATGGAAAAATTGACCTGAGATTGATCTTTTTCGGGATGCTTTTCGGTCGTTTGCATACTGTTTTACGATTAATGCATTGGTTTTTAATCCCAGTAGTAAGTATAACGGAATTAGAGTCAACCTAGTTATCAAATCCAGACTTAAAAAACAACCTATATTAGATTTCTTTTATTATTATTTTTAGTTTACCTGTCACAAAGTGACAAAGTGAGCTTTTGTGATCACAATTCGTCCGGCCGTCTGTAAACTTTTACTTTCAACGACATCTCATAAACCGCTTTGACGATTTTATCCAAAATTCACAGGAATGTTCCTTTTGTGGTCACCTTTAAAAGTTGCTCAAACATTTTAATTCCATGCAGAACTTCAGTTGCGATGGCAACGAAAAGAAAAAAACTAAAGTTATCTTCTTTTAAAAATGCCAAAGAGCTATCTAGAGCTAAGCTATTTGACATTAAACAACTTCTAGTGAGTGTCTACCAAGTTTTCTTTTTCAAATAAAAGCTCTGTGGTCAAAATTAGCAACGCCCCGGGGGTCATTGATTTTCCTGATATGCATTTAGGAAAAAAATTAAAAATCTTTTTTAAAAAATAAAAAGAAAGCTAGAGCTTAGATATTAAGCACGAAACATTTTCTAGCGAGTGTCTACCAATTTTGTTTTAAAAAAGCCCTTGGGTCAAAATTGGTCCCGCCACGTGGGGTTTTTGATTTTCCTTACATGTATATAGTAAAGAATTTAAAAATCACGTTTTTAAAAAGTCAAAGAAGCTAGAGCTTAAATATTAAGCATGAAACATCTTCTAATGGTTGCCAACCATGTTTGCTCAAATTAAAGCCCTGGGATCATAATTTGACCCGCCTCGGGGATCATTGATTTTCCTTATATACATAGTAAAAACATAGAAAAAATTCTTTAAAAAAAACCAAATAGCTAGAGCTTAGATATAAAAAATGAAACATCGTCTAATGGTGGCCAACAATGTTTATCAAAAACAAGCTCTGGGGTCAAATTTCGCCCCGTCCCGGGGGTTCATTGATTTTCCTAAAATGTATATAGTAAAATCTTTAAAAAAAAATCTTCTTTAAAATAAAACAAAGAGCTAGAGCTCAGATATTAAGTATGAAAAATCTTCTAACGGATGTCTATCAATTTAGTTCAAATAAAAGCCCTAGGGTCAAAATTGGTACCACCCAAGGGGGTTATTGATTTTCCTTACATGTATATAGTGAATACTTAATACCGCCCAGGGTGTCTTTGATTTTTCTTATATGTATATATAAAAATCTTCTTTAAAAAAACCCAAATAGCTAGAGCTTAGATATTAAGCATGGCACATCTTCTAGTGAGTGTCTACCAAGTTTGTTCAAATAAAAGCCCTGAGATTAAAATTGGCCCCGACATGGGAGTCATCGATTTTCCTTATATGTATATTGAATAAAATCTTCTATTAAAAACACAAAGAGCTAGAGCGTAGATATATAGAATGAAGCATCTTCTAAAGAATGTCTACCAATTTTTTTCAAATAAAAGGCCTAGTGTCAAAATTGGCACCGCTTCAGGGTGTCGTTGATTTTTCTTATATGGAGATAGAAAAATTATCTTCTTATAAAAACACAAACATCTGGAGCTTATATATTAAGCATGAAACATCTTCGAGTCAATGTCTACTAAGTGTGTTCAAATAAAAGCCCTGGGGTCAAAATTGGCCCGGCCCCGGGAGTCATCGATTTTCCTTATATGTATATAGTTAAAACATTAAAAAATCTTCTTTACAAAAACACAAAGAGCTAGAGCTTAGATATTTAGTATGAAAATTCTTCTTATGGGTGTCTATCAAGTTAGTTCAAATAAAAGCCCTGGGGTCAAAATTGGTCCCACCCAAGGTGGTTATTTATTTTCCTTACATGCATTTAGAAATTTAAAAAAAATACTTCGTTTAAAAACCCCAAATAGCTAGAGCTAAGATATTAGCCATGAAATATCTTTTAGCAAAGGCCTCAAGGATGAGTTTTTGTGTTCACTCTGTGTCCGTCGTGTGTCCGTGCGTCGATTGCGTCCTTCACAAAAATGCGTCAAACAACATCTCTTCCTATACTAATTGGCCAATATAACTGAGAAGGAATGTTCCTGGCACAAAACTCTTTCAAAATTGTTCAAAGAATATCATTCTATGCTAAATTGTATTTGTAATGGCAACTGGAAGAGAAAATAACTAAAATATCTTCTTGTCAAATAACCGAAAGAAATAGAGCTTACATATTTATCACGAAACATCTTCTAGTAGGTGTCTAGCAAGTTTGTTCAAATGAAAGCCCTGGGGTCAAAATTGGCCCCATCCCATGGATCATTGATTTTCCCTATATGTATCTAGGAAAAGCTAGAGTCTAGATATTAAGCATGCAATATTTTGTAATAGGTGTCTACCAAGTTTGTTCAAATAAAAGCCCTAAGAGTCAAAACTGGCCCTGGGGTCATTGTACAAAGTTATCATAGAGGCTTTATCTTAGATATTTGATATGAAATATTATCTAGTGGACCTCTACAAATTTTGTTCAAATTATGGCCAAAGGGTAAATATTTACTCATCCCCATGGGACACGTAGTTTACATAGACTTGTGAACCTTTTTACACTACGAACTTTCCTTAAAAACGCAAGTAGAATTCGCGTGTGCGTTTTCTGCGTGGGCCAATAATGAAAAAATAGATTTTAACAATAAGAACTTCATTTTCAGTTCGATATAATCTAAATGACTAAACAAAAATTAAGAATAGTTTATTTTGATAACTTACCGAACGCGATGCAGTGGTTAATCCAAGTTATTAACTTTTATGCATTTACATATTAATTCATATTTGAATCATATTTTAATGAGACTGAATGATGGATTCGATTCTAACAAAAGAACCTTCGTATACAAACATGATAATTTAACCATCTCTTGCATTTTAGTGTGATGATCCTTTTAAATACTGTTAAAGGTGTCATTAAAATAAGCGGGAACCACAAATTTAATGATCCAAAAGTGCATACAAAAGACCTGTGATTAAAGTATCATTTGTGTCCAACTTTGTTGTCATCCAATGAAAACGCTGTATTTCTTTAAAATTCTAGGAATTAATTTTCATAAAAGAACAAAAGTCTATACTGTAACATTCTGACTAAAGTTCAGATCTACTAATTTCTTTTATGTAGATCTGAAGACGACCGTATAGTTTTCGCTTTTTTTTATAAATCGGATTTCCAGAAAAAATCTTTGAGCTATGCTATCAAACCTGTTTTAACATAACCATTAGAAGAATTATCAAAATACGTTATACGTGAAAATTAAACAATTTGTTTATTTTTTGTTAGGAAAAAATGTTTGAAGTAATTTTTAACAAATTACTTGAAAAAATAGAGTCAATTTTTAATGGAAAAAATGGCGAAAATAACTACGTCCCACTGCTAAAATATGGATAATCCTTGTTAACACTCTATTGGTCACATTTTTGCCTCACATGTCATGAAACTTGGTCAGAATGCTTGTCTAGGTAGTTGTTCGGATGAGTTCGATGGGTCAGGTGAGCTATCTAGGACCTCTTGTTTCTTTTTTAACTATACTATTTTGAGTCGTTTCAATCATCATCAAACTTTGTCAGGATGATTATCTAGGTAATAGCTCGGCTGATTTCGAACAGGGGTCATCTCGAATGAAAAACTAGGTCAGAGGAGCTAAAAATATAAAAAAAACTTGTTAACATTCTAGTGGTCACATTTTTGACACAGTTATCATGACACTTGGTCAGAATGCTTGTCTAGGTAATTGCTCGATGAGTTAGTACATTGGTCATCTCGGATTAAAAACTAGGTCACAGAAGCTAAAAAAAGAAAAAAAAACTTGTTAACACTCTAGTGGTCACATTTTGACTCAATTATCATCAAACTTTGTCAGGATGCTTGTCTAGGTAATTGCTCGGATGAGTTCGAACATGGGTCATTACGGATGAAAAACTAGGTCACAGGAGCTAAAAATAGAAAAAAACTGCTTAACACTCTAGTTGTCACATTTTTGACTCAATTATCATCAAACTTGGTCAGGATGCTTGTCTAGGTAATTGCTCGGATGAGTTCGTACACATGGATCATCTCGAATGAAAAACTAGGTCACAGGAGCTACAAATAGAAAAACTTTGTAAACGCTTTAGTGGTCACATTTTTTTAAAGCACATTTTCTTCACTTTTTACTTTTGTTACTATTTTATTTTGAGTCGTTTCAATGAGAAAAAGTAAATTGATTAGACGGTTAAGAACATATCACGAAGCTTATTTAATTTGGCAAGTTCTTATAGCACAATCTCGACATACATTTAACTTCTCAATTTTTGCCAGTTTCCAGTTGCCAGGAGAAAAGTTTTCTTTTATAAAAACAATATCTCCAATATCGTTGGATTTACAGGCGACTTTTCAAACGTGTTTGGATTCCTTTTTCGTAAGCTTAGTAAGAAGTAATTTTTAATTATCTGCCAAATTTTATTTAAAAGTTTTTGACCTTTCTTCCAAATTTTCAAAACTTTTCCGAAGAGCTTTTTGTTGGCAACTATTCATAGTCATTTTCGTCCGAAACTTGTGGAATACCGATTATTGGATTCAACTTAAGAAAATGGCTTGGTGTTAATGCATTTGAGGAGTTGACATCATTACCAATATATACTAAAGGTCTTGAGTTCACTACGGCTTCAATTTTTTTGATAATTGTTTGAGCTTGAATGATAGTTCAAAGTTTTTATCCGTAAGCTTTTCTGAACGATATTTTCACAAGACCGACTTGCCTCTCCTAAATTCGGCCCATTCCGGGCGCGAGCTCTATAATCTCTATAATAAAATTCCATTGGCTGTTTGCATTTGCAGATTTGATTTGACTTTCGTTACTTTATAAGAGACCATAACAAATCTTATCTATCACTAAACTAGCGGCTTAAAACTGTTTTGCAATATCACTAATTACATGCAATGGAATACCTCCTTGAGCTATGAACCGACGGTAACCTAAAACAAATTCTGGTCATGTCACAAACTAGTTTTATGTGCACAGCACGTGTTACTAAGCACGTAAATAAGCATATCCATGCCTTTTTCTCGTCACCTGTGTTGTTTTCAAGTACACTGGACCAAAATATTCTAGTCCTATTCTTGAAAATGGTACGTCACTTATGACCTCGGTAGACAGCACAATGGCGGCATTTTATAGCAACCACCTTTGTGGCGTCTGCAGACAACGCACTTATTCAACACTCATTTTACTGTTGCACGACCATGTAGAATCCAGAAACGTTGTCTCATTTGAGTTGCTGTTGTTTTTTACCTGTTATTGTAACGGTATCTCTTCATTGACATTCCAATTATGTCTAAGTACTTTAACACTTTTCGTATCGGCTTTGTCTTCTTTTGGAATGAATTAATTTATAAGATCACTTTTGGTAATACATTCCCGTAAATTCATCGAGGCATCTGCAAACATTGTCTTTGATTTTGTAAATAGCTGTATTGCTTCACTTGTGTTTGCAGGTCCGGTGATATCGTTGTTAACATAAATGTTGTTTTTTTTAGATTTTCTAAATTGGATTTTCATAACATTTTAAAGGGAAGTATACCGTTGCTCCTAATAAGAACGGACTTCTGATTAGTCCGAAAGGAATCGTAAGTCTGAATTCCTGTATATTGTCAGTAACTACAGTAGGATTTTCATAGTCTCTCAACCAAAGAAATTTTGTAACATCATGATGACAAGGTTTTAATCCAATTTGTAAAAATGCTTTTTCTATACCACAGAGGTCCTGTAACATTACTGGTCCCCTATTTGTGTACTCGTTTAGACTTTTATTTTCATTTCTTGTTCTTGCCGAAGCATCGTATACTGGGCGTATCTTAGTTGTTGCTTTCTCTGTGGTGTGATGACAGCATGGTGTGGAAAATAATGTACCAAACCATATACTGGTTTTTCAACTTTCTCTATAACACCTTAACTTAGCTGATCCCTCATAACTTCATCATATTTCATCATTAACTCAGGTTTTTTATAACACAGCTTTTTTAGCGACCTATTGCCAAGTTCCTGTTCACAGGCAAATCAGGAAATTCTTCGGTCCAAGGCCACGTGACTTGGTATCGGCCATTTTCAAACTGAATAGTATCGAAAAACATTTCCATTGCATGTTCATCATCTGAGAGTCTTTGTTTTTCTATAATACCTATTGACTCCACATTCCAGAAGTCTTCTAAATTATGTTTCACAGGTACAACACTGTCGACATCGGAAATAAACATGTATTTGTTGCATTATTGCCATGGGTCAGAATAAGTATACATGGGCCTTGATCAGAGGTTCTTACGGTAAGGATCCATCCTAACTTAGAGCCAAGAAGGAACAAACCAGGATTTAGTTCGATCTTTTGACACAGAATAAAATCCAAATAATAATCGTTACCAACTAACATTTTTATTGATGATGTTTCGTTTCTTTTTGGTAATGTATCAGCTAAATCAACACTTCCAATAATATGTTTAACATGCTACTTATCTAAAACACCTATTGGACTGCGATGCAAATTGCCACTTATTGTCAATGTATAATCACACTGATTGAAAAGTGTTCACCTTTTTTTAGTTAAACATCAATGTTAGCACATTTAGTTTTGATGCATTGCGTACAATTATTACCAAACGTTACAAGTTTCGTTTCATGTTCTCAAGTTACTTCGAGATGTAACTTTCTTGCTAAGTTTTCTGTTATATATGTCCGATGAGATCCTGAGTCCAACAAAAGTCTAACAGACTGTGTTGCAGATGTATCTTTGTTCTTAATTGCTGTAATTGCCGTCTGGTCTGCATTAGAACCATTTTATTTGACGAAACATTTTCCTCAGAATTTTCAATCTCTGTATATTCTTTTTTTCTTCATTTGCTAAATGCATCATTGATTCCTTCACCTTTAATTTTTGAGGACACAAACTTCTGTGATGCTTGTTCACTTCACCACAAAGTGTACAGATTTTGTTTCTCTTACATTGACTTGATTTGTGACCTGTCTGTAAACACTTGAAGCAGCTGTCTTTCAATTGATGATTTTTTTCATTTATAGTTCGTTATTTTGCGCACTCATCGTTACAAATTTTCTGCTGACATTAACGACATTTATCTGCATAATTTTCAGTCTGTTGTTTTGGTGTAACTTGCTTAAGGTTGTTGACGGTAAGCACATGAGCAGAACTTGAATAACTTCTTGATTGCGCTAATTTTGTATAACTCCTCGCTTGGGGTGAAATGGTATAATTTCTTGGCTGTGCTGAATGTGCATAACTTGAGCTGTATTAGAAGCAATATTTTGCTTGTATCCTGATTGAATAGACGATAAATGTATTCTCTTTTCGAACACATTATCTTTCTTTTCTGTTCTTTCTCTGGCAAGAATATATTCGGTTAATAGTTAGCGAAGCTTGTCTATACTCCATTCATTGCTCAATCCATTTAATATTTCTAACTGAACAAATACTTCCTCTGGTAGCTTAGCTCGTATCATTGGCACAAACACAGCTTTTTCAAATTTTTAAAAATAACATTTTTTTAGGCGCGTTAAATGCCCTTTTTTCCCTTTTGTTTTCTCCTCCCCCAAAGATTTAAATCTAATTATATATTTTGTAGAATAATTTACCTTTGTTAAATTCAATGTCCGTATCTTTTTTATTCTTAATTGTAGCGTAGTTTTTGCACGTCCTTTTTTTAGTGCCCCTAAACTCTCTGAATTTTTTTTTCCCCCATGTCACTTTTACATGTTTCACTTCGCCCCTTTTCTTTTTTGTTGAAACATTTCTTTAAAAATGTTGTAATTATAGTGCATTCTAAATTCAACACAGTTTACATCTTTTATAATTTTTTCAATTTTTTGAATCACTTTCTTCGATTTGGCTTTCCCAATTTTTCATTTAACTTCTTTCCTTTCACAATACCTTTTTAAAGTTTGAATGCATTTATTTGTTTCTAACAAATTTTCTCAATATTACAGCTTTCGATATCTCTTTTTATTAGATCGTTTCCAAAATCAATATTTTTCTGCAGAATATTTCTAAATCTTGTCCTGACACCATTTAAATGTTGAACACTAGTCATTTTAAGTTTGATACTCACAATAAATTTATCCAAGATGACAAATAATTTCCACTAAAAAATATCCAAATCACAAATCTTATTAAAAGCAATCATCTTATTGAATTCACTGAATGTCATCCGGTTCGCGGGACCAAACAATGTGGCTAGTTTTATTACTTTCAGTTTAGGACTATAGCTTTTAAGGTCACAGTGGACTTAAATGTAAGAATGGCCTTCGCTTATTACCTTGAAAAATTTCACGAAGTCTTCAAGTTAACATATTGATAAGTCATAACGGGGTCACTAGTTCAAAGGTCAAGGTCTATATGTTTCACATTTTGATTGGTTATAACTAGTAAGTCGTTCTTTTTTCCATATCTGAGCACTTCCATGTACCCATTAATGGCAAGTTTCTATGAGAAAATTACCAATTATATGAGCCAAGGGCTAGAAAGGGGAGGGGGGGGGGTCCGCGAATCGGTCACGGCTTTGGCTTGCCCGGCTATAGACTACACGGTGATATTTAAAAGAAAATCATATAAAAAACATTTAAAGAATATAAAGAAACTATACGATCTTCAAATTTCCCAGTGTAGTTCTAGTCGGGGCGGCCATTTTCAAAATGGAAACAATGATAAATAGATAGGTCTTCCGTTGAGCTTACAATCCACCCTTTTCGGATTTAATAATAATCTTCGAGTATTACGATGGAAATAGAAGGGTGCGGAAAACCAATGAAACTTAAACGTGAAAAGATGGGGAACAATTTTTTTTTAAAAAACTTGTTTTCCCGTTCATAGGGTTTTGCCTAAATTTCATATTTAAAAATATACGAGCTGGAGCCTTGGTTCGCAAAGCGAACTCAAAAACTTTAGCCCGGAAGGAACAGAAAAAAGTATGGTTAATAGTGTGCGTGCTCTTCATTGGATATTATTTTGGTTTCCCAGTCCTATTAAATTTGGATTACGCCAGAAATCTGGACCAGCAGGTTTCCCGCCTTTTTGTTTACCAAAGGACGCCGAGAAACGGTTTCTTGTTTCCTGTCTGATTATGGTTCCCATTCAAATTGCTGTTCGAAGCCACTTGCCAATTACTATTAATCCTAATACGAAGTTTCGCGAAAATACGTTTTCAAAAAATGGTACGTTTAGCGCGTTCACGATCGTTCATAGCTTATCCGTTCAGTTTGGCAATACTGACACGAGGCATTTGAAAATTTAATGACCAAAAGTCATTAAATATTCAAATGCTTCAGGTCAGTATTGCCAAACAATAGCTTATCCATTACTATTCCTTCTCAAACAAATCAAATATTGTATTGGAAATATGTCAATTCGGTCTTAAAATACTTTTCCAAAACCGAACATTTATAAGTTAAAGGTGTAAATATATATTTAAAAACTTAATTAGTTGTGTAAGAAAAGAAAAAGATAAACGTTCAACTAAACCAATGTGCTTCGGTTAGAAATATGCTCGTGAACTTAACTTGTATACAAACTGTATATAATTTTATATGGTTAGTTATTCTAGTAAGCCAAATTGGGTCGTCGCGATTTTTTTCTTTAAAAGATAATTGTAGTTTTTAATGCAATGATATTCTATTTGGAATTTATTAGAAACATAAGTTTCAAAATACATTCGGGCATTATGTCTACATGCACGTAGTAGGAATAAATCATATAATAGTGATTATGGTCACCATACAGTCACATTGTAAATATTTACATACATTTACGCATGTATTATTAAATATCATACTTGTAACTTAAGTACAAATTAGCACCAACAAAGACTTGAAACATTAGCACTGAAGTGAAATTATAAAACATTTGGAACTGTCCTGATATTTAATATACAAATATTACAGATGGTACCTTAATCAGTAGCGACACATCTCTAATCCTAAACTATTACATTTTTTATTATTTTCACGTAAATGTCCTAAATGTTTCTATTCCATAATTGTAGCGTTATGCAATTTTTTATTGTACCATTTCATTGCAGCCGGTAAAAAGAACGTTTCGCTTTGTAACAGTTGATGGGAAAGAAATGAATGCAATGAAAGTGATGTCGGCCACTATAGGTTATCTTCGAGCGAAAGTGTTAGAAGAGCCTGCGGACATATCACGATGGACCAGAATGCATAACATTGGTGAAAAGCAAATAAGTTGGATACTTACTGTTCCGGCAATATGGTCTGATTCAGCCAAACAATTCATGAGAGAGTCTGCTGAAATGGTAAAAGAAATCCGCAAATCAAGTGTAGTGTCACAAAATACATTTCATATGTTATACATGTAATTCTTAAAATAATTTCTAAATTAGTAAGATGATAAAACTATCTTAAGCGATAGCTTCTATAACAAGATATACAAGCGATTCTTTTGATTAAATATGGGTAAAAAAGAAGACAAACACTTTTATCATACCATACCTGTTATCAAGAGAGGCCAAGGTTCATAATAATATTTGAGAAATTAAATGTTATAAGCGTTGAAATTGTATAATAATTTTCATATTGAACTGTAATTAAATAATGTGCAATAGAAATTAATATTGTTTGATCTTAGAAACATAACATCAGTCCAGTATATCATCTCTAAGCATGGACTTGAATGCCAGTTCTCAAGCCATCAAAGGACCCCATTGGAAATAAGTTCTCTATTTTATATTGAACTTTCATGGGTTATCCTGTGTTGTATATATTGTCTTGAAGTCAACTAGATCTTTGATTTAATTATGACTGTGAAGTAATTATTTATATACACAAATAAATCAATCAATCAAAAAAACTTGTAATGACAGAATGAATGGCAATGTGAACTTAAGTACGACTTATAATTGAAAAGTCAATGATACTGTTTAAATTTCGTTGTAGGCTGGTATACAAAGAAGTCAATTGACAATTGCACTTGAACCCGAGGTTGCAGGCATTTATTGTATTGGTGGAAATTTATATGGCTGTACTCAGTCTGTCCTTGCAGCATTTGGCCATAAATACATTGTTGTAGACATGGGTGGTAGGTACTTTATTTTTTTAAATTGCTAAATTGAAATACCATATTTCCCATTATTCAACTCATAACATTAAGAAAAATAATCCAAAAAAAATCCTACTATATATTTAAAAGCCTGGTCGGTTTATATTCTAAAAAGGTTTAAAAATATGTTATACTACAAAAAATATACTCGATCAACATCATCTGAATGTTCTTTTGAAAAAAGGAAATGTCATTTTATCAAAGATCAGATAAACATTTGATTTGAACTGTAATCTTTTATTTTTAGCTCGACTTTAAAAAAAAAGGAAAAGGTAGAGGTATTGTTAAATTCCTGGCGGCGTTGCCGTAGCCGTTGTCGTTGCCGTCTGCAAACTTGTACCTTGATCATAACTTTTTTAGTTCTTGGTGAATTGTCTTCATACTTGGCCACAACAATTATTGGGACAAGACCTTACAGTAGACCAGACTATCTTTGACCTTCTTCCATAAATGACCTTGACCTTCAATGTCGTGTCCAAATTTTATTTGTTCATGTTACACTTATAGAATATTCCGAAATTTACATTTACACTTGAAAAATATCTGAGACCAAGACAGGTATTCATATTAAATATTCTGTTTATAAATGTTGCTTTTTGGATATGCCAATACTGTAAACTGTTCTCCATGTACGTAAGTATAAATGCAGGCGTTTGGCCTGTGAAGAGGTGTTGAGAACTGTTCATCAACACTTGAGAGCTAATTCAGGACAGCACAATAAAATATTCTCAGTGATTGATATTATACCAAGATTGCACTGTAATTGTGTGTTCTCTAACATTATTCTCAAAGTAAAGAATTTAAAGATGGTATAGGCATTAAAGTTCTTCATGCACAACTCCTCCTCTCATCTTCTTCC